>NC_057804.1:321202675-321250975 GCF_018294505.1 Triticum aestivum | reverse complement strand
TCTCTTAGTACTTGGCAGATATGATTCCATCATAACATTCGGTAGGATATCGCTGACTTTTAGGCTGGATGGTAATACGAGGCACCGTTTTACACTAGTTCAGACCCTTGCAGTTGAGGAAAAAGCCTACTCTTGGTACTGGATATTAGTGATAGGGGTGTGTACAAAGTACACATGAATACCAGGCATTGTGCGTGTGTGTATGCTATCAACGAACTAGCCCCCAAGCTTCTATAACATACTCGGGGCCTAGGGTTACAAATCATATATATTCGGCTTATCACCAGTGGGGATAGAGTCCTCCACGACTCTGGTAGTTTCGTGTTATACGCCGAGTCCTCCACATGGGTCTTCCTATAATGCATCTGGGTCCAACCTATGTGGCGCAGGATGGAACCGACCCATGAGTCCTCATGTTGACCCACCACAACTAGAAATGATGTGCCCACCACACCACACACGCAATCGACCACTAAGAAAATAAGCATATACATAGTACAATGTTATACACGAAATTTTATTGCATGGTGCATCCAAAAATATTTGTTCTGCATTGTGAATGTTTATATATTCTCCTAAAATATTAGTCACAGGAAAGACAAACGAAGGGCATATCTCTCCATGTCTCCACTGGACACCCCCTCTTTCTACACCACTTTCACGAACGCACACAAACTATCTCTCGGCCCTCTAAAAGTATGCATGTCCATGACACATTCACGCGTGACAGTCACTGTATTTCAATCTAAAGCATTATACGGTCACTGGACTTCAGAATATGCTCATTACTGTCACCGTATACATTCTCGTGGTGATCATACGGTATCTAGCTCACGATATGTCTCTGTATTTTCTTCATGACACTGACGGACTTTGCATTTGATGCGTGCTCTGTATTTTGTTGACGACACATACGATCATTGTATTTGAAGCGAAAGCACGATATGGTCACTGGACTTCAGAATAAGCTCATCATGGTCACCACATACATTTTGTCATGCTAACCAACATGTGGTTGGATGGTTAGCAGGACAGTGGTTTCTCGAGCCCACCAGGGTTAAAGTCCTGGTGCTCGCATTTATCCTGGGTTAATTTCATTATTTTCCAGCGATGTGCGTTCAGTGGGAGGAGACAGTCCACTCGACTACGAGGCACCTATGGTGAATTCGTAAAATCTCAAGATCATATGCTGGCTCACTCTCTTGAAGGTGCTCATAGGGGTAGGGTATGTGTGTGTGTGTGCTTATAGCGGTGAGTGCTTGCGTATATATATGAGCCCTTGCGTCTATACCATGTTAAAAAAATACATGTCGTGATTATACGGTCACTGGTTCACCCGTACAACTCCATATTTTGTTGATGACACAATCAATTGACCAGTCAAACGTTCCACATGGCGCAATTAGCGTTGCATCATCGGGGCGCGTAACCATGGGGCCCACCTGTCAGCCCGTATATGAAAGAAAGAAATGGTAGTTTGAGTCTGTACTGTGTTAATAAAATACATTTTAGGGTGATCATACGGTCACTGGTTCACCATACAACTCCGTAATTTGTTGATGACACGACCAATTGACCAATCAAACGGTCCACATTCAGCAGCGCACATTACCATAGGGCCCACCCGTCAGCGCATATATGAAGGATAGAAATGGTAATAAATTAGTGGTCAGTGGGTATTCGAAGTCATGAGACCTCTGGTTGGCAATCGCCGGCGGTGGGGGTGGGGGCGGTGATTGGGCGGTGGCGTGGGGATCGCCGGAGAAAAAGCTTGGCATGGAGGGGCCTAGAGGAATGGCTGATGCAGCGGCGGACCGGTGGCGGGGAGTGGTTTTGGGGCAGGCGAGGCAGCATGGCAGCCCGAGCCGGTCACGGGCGGGTGCCGGCGGTTAGGCTGGTGGTGGCTGGCGGCTCAGGGGGGTGGAGTTTGAAGATAAACTGCAGACCCTTGATTTCATATCCAACGGCTGGAAAATCTAATGACCAGAGATGAAAAAGTCAGTTGACTGACGTGTAGCGTCACCCCACACATACACATTCACGTACGCAACACTCGCACGAACACACGCACGCATGTAGGCGTGCAACACTGACACATACACATAACAAACACACACACGCATGCTGGCATGCAACACTAACATGTACACATAACGAACACACGCACGCATGCAGGCGTGCAACACTGACACGTACACATGCACTCACGAACACACGCACGTACGCACACATGCATGCAACACTGAAACATACTCGTGTACACACACAACACTCGCACGCCTGCATGCACATAGCACATGACGCAAGACACACGCTCAACCTATACGTGCATGCACCCTTTGTTAAGAACATGGTTTGTTACGGGTATTAATCAATCTTATCTGTGATAAGCAGAACATTGATGTTTGCAGCGGTCTTTATGAATCACAACGTATCGAACGGGCTATCAACACAATAGGCTTATCTACATGAAATAGATGACGTCACACTCAATGAACAATAATCGGTTTATGAAATGCCTGCTTCTGACTACCCTGGCCCACCAAAAGTTCCTCTGCTGTGCGCTACCCGCGTTGGGTCACTGGCATGCAAGCCATGTACCCAAAGATCCCACACGTCAGTGGAAGAACGGCGCGGTGTCGTACGTCAGAGTCGAGGGCGCCACTCACTACACGCCCGGGTGAACACGCCTCCTTGCCGCATTCAAACGCCTCCATGAAACCCGCATGTGTGGAAGCCAAGAAACCCACTCTGGACACACGTCCGTTCATGACCGGGCCGGCATTAAACGCAACGCCGACCGAGCTCCTCCCGTCCGTCGTCCATTTAATCTCCTATTTAAACGAGGCCAAATGCCGGCCAAGAATTGCACACCTCCGCCGCTCCCCTATCTCCTCCTTCACCATTTTGTCCGCTCTTACAATGGCTTACGAAGAGTAGTTATCCCGCATCCAAGCCGGATGGGTGGCCCGCCGAGCCCGCTGGATACGAGCTATGCAGCTCGCTGATCCACCTCCCTCCCCTCGCCCGACGGAGCCAGTTGCCGCCCCAAGCCGGCGCACGTTTCAGCAACTCGCCGCTCCAGGCTAGCTCAAGGAGGAGTGGCGCACGGGCGTCGGTGCTGCCGTCCACGCCGTCGCCTTGTACCGCGCCTCCCGTGTCTGCGACCGCGTCTCTCATTTTTGTGGCCGAGATTCCCATGCCGGGGCCACACTATGCAAGCAGCGATAGAAGCCGGGTGCGCGGAGAGCGACGAGTCGGTGGCCAGCGCCTCCGCGTCCGCCGCCATCATTTAGGAGAAGTAGAACACGGGAGGCCGCCACCACTTGGGTCCCATGAAGGCCACCAAAGTGGCGACGCCGGCGTACACAGCAGGTGTCTTGCCGGATAATTTTGTTGCGAGGACATTCTTCGACCCTGCATGGGCTCCACGGAAGCGGGGAAGCCCCCTTCCACCATCATCTTCGGCATTAGCCAATCATATTAGTTGGGCAGTGAGGAAGCGAGCCGTCCTTTGCGCTGAAGCAAATACCTCCGGGACTCCTGGCAGTCCGATGATCATGCCGCCGGAAGTGAGGAACACAAATGGATCGGCGGGTGACCATTTAGGCCAGGAATTATATACCTGTGTTGTCCAGAACTAGCACCGCGTAGTTCATTTAAATGTAATGAAATCCGTCATGTTTGTATGAAAATCCAGTTTTGATATGATTTCCGTCATTGTTTATATGAAAGATCGCCGTGTTTGCATTAATTTCATCTGGTTGGTTGAGTTGTTGTCATAATGTGTGCGACTACGGTTGGATGGCGTAATTTGCAGGTCGCCGGTCAGTCTGCGGGTGGCTCGGGCGGCGTGGTGGGACAAAAAAACACAGCTCGTGCGAGCTCGTCTCCGACGTGCGCGCTGGAGGATGCATGAGCACCCGAGCCATTCCTCGTTCATCGGTGGAAAAGGCGCTGGTGGGCAAAAGGGTCACCAATATTTTGGCTACCCCGGGAAATATCCAAACAACCCCTCCCAGCAGATTCAAATCCCTCGTTCGCTGTGACATTTTGCCATGTGTTGTTTTCATGGACTAGCAAGATGCCCGTGCATTGCACGGAACATCAAGATTCATTTTTTTACAAAACACCTGTTGTGATTGACCCATGCAAGAGTAATCCCATTTGTAAAGCTAATGATATCTCGAGAATTTTATCGCAAAAATGGTATCTCGAGAATTTTATCGGACTCCATTTTTGTATACAAGGCCACAGACCCATATTATAGGTACCAAGGCAGAAATTATTGTCTTCTAAGTCAATGTTGCAAGCCACCTTGTTTCCTTGTTTGCCTTGTAAATTAATGTGTATTCTTCTCTTTCATGCACATCAAGCCAATGCTCATACTCCTGCATGCATGCAAAGGATAATTAATGTCCTCCTTTGCTAGTACTACAAGGCAAACATTATTAATATTGCATCGATTACTGTTAGTGGCCTTGTATATCTGCAAATTGTAATTTTCATAGTGGCCTTGTGTAAAGTCTGGATAATTAAGCTACAATAAACCCCTGCTAATGGTGCCGCGTCATCACATTACTGTTGCTAATCCTCACTTGATCCAAATCACTGTTCATGTTCAAACTCAAATTCAAGTTAAAGTCCAAAATTCAAATTTCTCAAACATGCAAAATAAAATGTTCAAAGTGTGGCAAATAATCTCTGGATATTTGTCATATTGGAACCAAACTCTTTTGGATTCCCAAAGTGCTCTTGGAAATTTATTTAGTGGCCCATCATTTAAAATTGGCCTTTTCAATTTCTAAAAAATGGTTAGACAACTCTTTTTGGGCTCAAACTTTTTGTGACTCCTATAAATAATGTGCTTGATTTATGTAACAAGTCTCATATCTAACAAAACTGATTTAGTCTTACAATTAAATAGAAAACAATAGCTAAAATGGAAAATGGTAAATAAAATATAAGTAAAAAGAGAAGGGCCTATTCTACTTGGCACTTTGGCCCAACTAGCCAAATGGCCGGCCCAGCTCACCTCCCCTCTCCTTCAACCTGCTACAGGGAGACAGGGAATCGTGGCACCCATCCGCCGGCCATGTTGTGCATGGCAGCCATCCCCCTCCTCCCCGATGGCTACAAGGGCACCCCAAGCCCCCCCCTCTCCCCCGGGCGAACCCTAGCCGCCTCTCCTTCCTCTCCCCCGTGCTGCGACCTCCTCTGCTCGCCCAGCCCGAGCGACACCGTCGCCATGCCGCCTCCACAGATGTGGCCACCGGCCTCCCCAAGCCCTGAGACCGCGACTAGGAGGACAGCCACCGTCGACTTCGTCCATCCCGAGCATCAAATCGAGCATAGCCGCACTGAATCGCCGCCATCGACTTCGTCTTTGACATCCTGCATCGCCGGCCGCCGTCGTCGATTCGCTCGACCCCGACCGTCCCCGGCCTCCCCAACCACGTCCGCAGCACCTTGGTGAGCTTCTCCAACGGACTCCCCCTTCCTCCGCCGCGATTTGGTTATTGTTTGCCGTCGCGAGCTCATCCTAGTTCGCGTGTATGTACATACATGCGTGCTTGTTGCTCGCGCTGCTCCGGCTGCCGACGCACGCCGTGCGCGGGCGCATCCGCAGACGCCAATGCCTGTGCTCGGCACGCCCGCCTGTGTCTACTGTTGCTCTTGCCGCATGCTCCCACTGCTGCTACTCGCAGCCACTACCTGCTGCTTTGCCGCTGCTGCCGCTGAAGCTCTATTGCTGTTGCCTACTTCCTATTGCTGCTTCCTACTACTGTTGCCACTGTTGTTACTCCTCAAGCGGCTGCTACCTACACTACTTCTGCTGCTAGCGTTGTGTCGCGCCTAGCTACTGCAGCTGCTCACTGCTGCTGCCGCTGCTCCCCGCTCTACTCGCCACTACTCTGCTGCCTGTGCTGTTCCGCGTATTGCTCTTGTTGCTGCTGCCTCCCCTTGCCTGCTTGCTGCTGCTGGCACTGCTTGCTTGCCGCTGCTACTACCTCCTGCTGCCGCTACTTAGCTACTGCTCTAGACGCTACAAATGGCCATGGTCGTGGCCATGCTATGTGCGTGTGCGTGCACAACCTCATGGCTGGTTATGCCACCAGGCCGGCCCAAATATAATTCGGGACTAATCCCTCTTTAGTACTAGCCACCCCCACTTTGAGTCTAATACATGTGGCCCTCAAGTGCTAAAACAACCCTCTAAAATAAAATGCTAGTCTATTACATGTGGGACCCAATGTTAGATTAAACCAGGAGGTTAAAATAAATAATATGCTAATTAAAGTGTTTGCCAATGACACCTGGGCCCCAACTGTAGTTTGACCAGTCAATAGTCAAATAGTTGATTGTTTACTGGGTCAACTAGGACCCCTGGACTCACTATCAGCCTTTGTTTACAATCTATGTACACATGGCGGGGTACCCATTTTAATAATTATCTCAATTTAATAATAATTTTAGAATATTGTTTAAAGCTTTGAAAAATAATTAAAATAAACCGCAAGTCAGATGAAAAAGTTTTATACAAGAAAGTTGCTCAGAATTTCGAGATGAATCCGAATACGCACTCCGTTCACCCGCCACACGTCCTGATCATAGCAAACGTCGAACCTTTCCCCTCCGGTTCATCTCTGTGACAGACGTCCGGAACCGGGAAAACTTTCCCGAATGTTTTCCCCCTTTGCCAGTATCGCCTAGCACTACGATAGAACACCCCTAGCACCGCTTATTGTCTTGTTATGCATATGTTGGCGTGTATTTACTTGAAAGTGCAACTATCCCTAGGTGGTTTTGGTAATTCATAACAACATATAGCTCATTGAGTTAATGCTATTCCAAGACTATTATTTCAGGAAAGCTCAATTAATGGCATGGCATGGATGATGAAAGTGGATCCCTCAAAATATCAAGGACAAAGGATTGGCTCAAGCTCAAAAGCTCAATACTCTTCATTTTATATTTTACTGATCCAAGATCACATTGAGTCTATATAAAAAGCCAATACTATCAAGGAGGGATGAGGTGTTGTTTAATGAGCCTCTTGCTTCATGTGCTTAGTGATATGCTTCAAATACCCTCAACTACTTTCTCACATCCACATATGACCTAAACCCAAAGCCAAAATCGATCCCACCGATTCTTTCTATCTGGCGCCACCGAGTTCAAATGTCATAGCCACTGCCACAAACCCTAGGCAAATCGGTCATACCGATAGGGATCTCAGTCTCACCGAGATGGGGTTGTAATCTCTCTGTTTCCCTTCGTAACATTTCGCTCTAACCGAAGTGAGCGATCGGTCCCACCGAGATTGCAATGTAAACTCCATGTTTCCCTTTCGTAACATTTCGGTTTCACCGAAATGAGCGAATTGGTCCAACCGAGTTTACCTGACCAACTCTCTGGAAAGCTTATTACCAAAATCGGTCTCACCGAGCTTGTGTAATGGGTCCCACCGAGATTACATTATGCCCTAACCCTAACCATATCGGTCCTACCGAGTTGCATGTCGGTCCCACCGAAATTCCTAACGGTCACTAGGTTTATCAAATCGGTCTGACCGAGTCTGTTGAATCGGTCCCACCGAGTTTGGTAAATTGTGTGTAACGGTTAGATTTTGTGTGGAGGCTATATATACCCCTCCACCTCCTCTTCCTTCGTGGAGAGATCCATCAGAACAAACCTACACTTTCAACTTACCATTTCTGAGAGAGAACTACTACTCATGTGTTGAGGCCAAGATATTCCATTCCTACCATATGAATCTTGATCTCTAGCCTTCCCCAAGTTGCTTTCCACTCAAATCTTCTTTCCACCAGATCCAAATCCCATGAGAGAGAGTCGAGTGTTGGGGAGACTATCATTTGAAGCACGAGAGCAAGGAGTTCATCATCAATGCACCATTTGTTACTTCTTGGAGAGTGGTGTCTCCTAGATTGGCTAGGTGTCACTTGGGAGCCTCCGACAAGATTGTGAAGTTGAACCAAGGAGTTTGTAAGGGCAAGGAGATCGCCTACTTCGTGAAGATCTACCGCTAGTGAGGCAAGTCCCTTGTGGGCAATGGCCATGGTGGGATAGACAAGGTTGCTTCTTCGTGGACCCTTTGTGGGTGGAGCCCTCCATGGACTCGCGCAACCGTTACCCTTCGTGGGTTGAAGTCTACATCAACGTGGATGTACGATAGCACCACCTATCGGAATCACGACAAAAACATCTGTGTCTCCAATTGCTTTTGAATCCTCCAAACCCTTCCCTTTACTTTCTTGCAAGTTGCATGCTTTAATTTCCGCTGCTCATATACTCTTTGCATGCTTGCTTGAATTGTGTGATGATTGCTTGACTTGTCCAAAGATAGCTAAAATCTGCCAAACTCTAAAATTGGGAAAAGGTTAAGTTTTTAATTGGTCAAGTAGTCTAATCACCCGCCCTCTAGACATACTTCAAGGTCCTACAAGTGGTATCAGAGCTTTGGTCTCCATGCTTTGATTTTCATAGCTTTTGGTGGTCATAGCCTTGGTTTCACAACCTAGGAGAGTATGACGTCTAGTGAGGGAAATTATCACTATAGAGGTCCTTACTTTGATGGTACTAACTTTGCTAGTTGGAAGCATAAGATGAAAATGCATATTCTTGGACATAACCCCGCCGTTTGGGCTATTGTGTGTATTGGCTTGCAAGGTGAATTCTTTGATGGGAGAGATCCAAACCGTGAAGCTAGCGCGGATGAATTGAAGATGCTGCAATACAACGCTCAAGCTTGCGATATCCTCTTCAATGGCTTGTGCCCCCGAAGAATTCAACGAAATCAGCCGTCTTGAGAATGCAAAGGAAATTTGGGATACTTTGATTGATATGCATGAAGGTACCGACTCCATCAAGGAATCCAAGTTGGATGTGCTCCAAACTCAGCTTGACAAGTTTAAAATGAAGGATGGTGAAGGTGTCGCTGAAATGTACTCTAGGCTTGCCCTTATCACAAATGAAATTGTCGGCTTAGGGAGTGAAGAGATGACCGACAGATTCATCATCAAGAAGATCCTAAGAGCATTGGATGGAAAGTACGATACCGTGTGCACATTGATCCAAATGATGCCAAACTACAAAGATCTCAAGCCAACGGAAGTCATTGGAAGAATTATTGCTCATGAGATGTCACTCAAGGATAAGGAGGAACTTCACAACAAGTCAAGTGGTGCTTACAAAGCCTCATGTGAAGCCCCCACATCATCAAGTGAGAAACAAACCTTCAATGAAGAATTGAGCTTAATGGTGAAGAACTTCAACAAATTCTACAAGAGTAGAAGCAAAGAAAGAAGCTCTAAGTCAAGATCCTACAATGACAAAAGATCTTCTAGTCGAGAGAGAAAATGCTGCAATTGTGGGAGACCCGGACACTATTCCAATGAGTGTACGGCACCCTACAAAAGAAGAGAAGATTCTCCAAAAAGAAGAAGCAAAAGAGAAGAATCACCACCAAGAGAGAGGAGAGTAGAGATGATCATTATGAACGAAGACCCTCACGGAGAAGTAAGGATTTGGAAAGGAAGAACAAGTCATCAAGGAGCTACACAAAACGAAGACATCAAGCTCATGTTGGTGAATGGGTATCCGGCTCCAACTCCGACAGTCACTCCGAGAGAAGCTATCACTCCGACTCCAAATATACTCAAGATGAAGGTGTTGCCGGTCTAGCTCTTGTGTCAACCAACTCCTACGACATATTTGACTCACCAAATGAAGGAATTGGAAGATGCTTCATGGCCAAAGGTCCAAAGGTAACACATCCCGAGTATGTTGATTTCAATAGTGATGAAGATGACTTGCTAGGTGATGATGATTTACTTGTTGGCAACTCTAGTGATGAATACTATGATGAAACGTCAATTAATCATGCTAATCAAGATAAAACGAAAGACAGTGATAAGGAGAAGAATGAGATTCTAACTAAAGAACTAAACACTCTTAAGTTAGCTCATGAAACTATCTTCGAAGATCAACGAGAACTTTTAAGGGCTCATGAGAAGTTATGCTTCGAAAAGCTCAATCTTGAGCAAGAGCATGAGTTCTTAAAAGCAATCAATGATGATCTCCGTAAGAAAAGTTCTTCTTACATTGCCAAGCGTTTACTCTTATCTACTTACATGCCTCAAGTCAAGTCTAGTAAAAAGTACAAGAAAGATCCTTCCTCTAGTAGTAACAATAATAATGCCAAATCCAATATTGTTGCTTCTAGTAGTTCTCTTGATTCCACTAATGATTCTCTTAGCCAAGTTACACTTGAGCAAGAAAATAGTTTATTGAAGGGAATTATAGAGAAAGGTGTTTACAAGAGCCTTGCCGGGAGTAAGCAATTCGAGGAAATTGTACGCAAGGAAGGAAGGCACCGGAAGAATCAAGGTGCTGGTTTTGAATGAAAGTTCAATGCCAATGGAGTTGAGTGGGAAGAAGATCAATACCCCAAGAAAAAGTTTGTTCCTCAACAAGAGAAGTATGATCCTACTTCCTTCAAGGGAACACAAGCACAATATGATCTTCCACCACAAGACCACAAGAACAAAGGCAAGGACAAGCTTCAAGAGGAAATTGATGCATTTGAAGAAGCACCTAAGGCTTCGGTCTAGTGGGTTCCCACGACTACGTCATGTTCTACTTCATCAAGTACAACTACAACTCCAAGGATTCCCATCAAGATGATGTGGATCCCGAAGAAGAAGAACTAGAGAGTTCTTGAGGGTGACTCCGCCAACATTCTTCACTCATATCATTATGGCAAGGACAAGTGCAATCAACTTCAACATCTTGCACTAGTTCAAGGAGTCACAAACCCTCATGTTGGTAAGGCAAGGGACAAGGTAACCTAATGATTTCATGGACATCATCTTGTGTGTGCATCACTCTATGTCTATGGATATTCTTGTTTGTTCCTTGTGGGACTAACCCATGTAGGTATGTTGAAAGTGCAACTCACTCCAAAGGATTGCTCCAAATGATCTACATCAACATTGAGCACCCACATCTTCAACACCTACATGAAGTCATCATCGATAAAACCCAAGGTTAGTTCATCCCTCTAAAAGGGGATCTCACATCTAGGGGGATCTTAACTCTAAAAATTGAGTCAAAGCAACTCTAATGGTGTGAACACATCAATGCATTATGTAAAAGTGGTAACCCCACTTGAGCTTAAACGATGAGTATGACCTATGATCAAATGTTCTCATTTGACTCCTAAGTCAATATACTCATATATAGATGACCTACTCATCGCCAATTGTTTGATAGATGCTAGAATTGGTTGTGCATGCTTTGCCACATATTTTATTTGCCATTCCATTGTGTGAGCATGTTGGTTGCATAATTTACTCATTCGAGGACATCCACTTGTTGCTTCGATTGTTTGGGTTCTTTTTCTTTTTGCCAAGTGGATGGACAAGAATGCCTAAGAACCTTCTCTAGCTATCTATGATTTTCTCGTCTTAAACTCTATTCATGCTACATCACAAAATTTGATCAAGTCAGATTCGAACCACTCTGTGTGAGGAGCACTCGAAGTCCCTGATTCGTCATAGACTTAAACTTCCAAAACTTCTTTGTGATTCTCGGTCTGACCGATTCCTCCATTTCGGTCCTACCGAGATCACTAAGTCAATCTAGGTTTTCAATCTCGGTGCAACCGATTTGAACTTTTCGGTCACACCGAGTTGCTGTAACTGTATACAGTTATGCATCTCGGTGCCACCGAGTTGTTCCACTCGGTCACACCGACAGGGTCGGGCTATAAATACTCACGGGCAAAAATTTGGAAATTTCTCCGAACCTCTTCGCCCGCGCAATAGCTTGCTCTGCCACCAGGGTCTCCGGATCGTCTCCTCGTCGCCAGCCGCCTCCTATCGCTGGTCTCCGCCGCCGTCAACGGAATTCACCCCCGCCGTTGCTGCCGTAGCGAGTTCATCGCCAAGCTAGGGTATGGACTCGATCATAGTGCTGTCCTCGTCCGATTCCTAGCACAGTGTGTTCATTATGATTCTAGCCACGATTGAAACACTTCTATCCAGTCAATACAATCCTTAGATTAGATGCAATTTGAAAATTTAGGGTTAGGTTTCCGCCGAAACCATCTCGGACCCACCGAGTTGAAAAACTCGGTCCCACCGATTTGGCTAACGCCATTGCACTAGTAACTCTCGGTCTGACCGAGAATTGCTAATCGGTGTGACCGATTTTAGGACTTTGTGAAACCCTAGCAGTCTCGGTGCCACCGAACTATGACTCGGTCCGACCGAGTTCACCACTTTACGTTCCAAAACTACTTCGGTATCACCGAGTTTGAAAATCGATTAATCCGAAATGCTTTCTGTGGAAAACTAAAACTGAATTTTTGAATCATTCTTTTGCAAAAATCTCTGCATTTTGTGATGCTCATCCATTCTATCTCATCTATAACTATTCACAGGGTCAGCAATCAGTGATTTGTAGCATGTCAGACCAAAGTGATAGTCAGAACAAGTCAGAAGAGCACAATCACATGAGTGAGGGCACTAGTCCCTCCGGCACTTCAGATGATGGCAGCAGGAGCACCCCAAGAAATCTGCCTAAAGCTGCCACCAGGACAAGGAAGAAGAGAACCTTAGAATCTGAGGATGAGGATTATATGGCAGAAGAAGATGAGGCTACTTCCAAGAAGGTAGTGCTCAAAAAGGAGTATGCCTCAGCAAAGAACACAAAGCCTGGACTCAATAGGAAGGTTCCTGCCAAGAGCACACCTATGATAAAGGTCATAGGATCAACTCAAGTGCCTGAAAAGACTGAACCCAAAGAGGCACCTGCAAGAAGAGTCACAACTTTCAAACCCAAGAAAGTTCCCACTGGAGAAACTATGAAGTTTACCATTGAATCAGAAGATGAAGCTACTGGTCAAGATAAGAAGAAGAAGAGAGCCAGAACCACTACTGCCCAGGTTCTTGGAAATCCCTCTATGAGGAGAGACTCTGAAGAGGAAGAAGAGGTTGCTGCACCAGCACCCAAGGCACAAAAGCTAATGGGTGATGCTATAAAGTCAGGGCCTGCAACATCAAAGCCCAAGGAAGCACCCAAAGTTGTTCCCAAGCCCAAAATTGCACCAAAGAGGAATACCAGGAGTATTCCAGCTGCTGAAAAGAACAAGGCACCAGTGCCTGATGCTGATGAGGAAGATGATGAAGGACAAGTCCTGAGTAAGCTAAAGCCCAAGATTCCAAACCACAATGATGCTCATCCTGTGGCCGAGAACATGAAGTTGAGAAAGGATGCATGACTCAGATTGTGGAGGCTGCCAGATCCATATGCTACCAGAAGAAGGACTGCTGTTGATTACAGGTTCCACACTAAGGAACAGCAGGGCTTCTATGAGATAGTGCTATTGGACAAGAAACCAATAGTGTGTGATATGAGGTGGGTCGACTGGACCTACATGAAGGAAAATGAGGAACACTATCCTGAAGTGCAAGACAGTTTTGTTGCTTGTGGAGTTGCAGACTTTGTTGGGCAGAAGCTCACAAAGTGGAATGATGAGCTCATTATGCAATTCTACTCCACAGCACACTTCTATCCAGATGGCAGGATAGTTTGGATGTCTGAAGGTACAAGTTACTAGTCAACAATTGAGGAATGGGCCAGCCTGATCAATGCCCCAAAGGAAAGTGAAGATGACTTGGATGTCTATGCGAAGAAGAAGATGGACCACAATACCATGGCTCATATGTACAAGGAAATTCCTGATGCTGCAGTTGAGACACATAAGTTTGGGTCAGTTCATTTTCTTCTGTCAGGGCTGCACCATCAACTGGATCCTAAGGCACACTCTGTTGCCCAAGTCAGGTGACCACAACATGATTAGAGGGCATGCTATAAACTTGCTACACTTGTTTGATGTGCCACAAAAATTCAAGGTCATGAGCCTCATTGTTGAGACCATTAAGAGGACAGCAGCAGTCCAGAAGAGAAGTTGTGGGTATGCCCCACAGATTTAGGAGTTGATTAACTCAAAGATGGGCACAGGAACATACTTGCTGGATAAGGAACATTTTGCTATCTATCCAGACTTTGAGGATAATCAAGTTGTGATGAATGAAAATGAACCATCATTAGTGCAAGCACTAGAGAAGAAGGAGAAGGCAAAGAGAGAGAAGGCTGCCAAGATGCCAACTTAAGAGGAGACATCTGAGTACTTTTTGAAGAACAAGCAGGAGCAGCTTGGTTACTTGATAGCATCAACACTGAGGATTGAGAAGGGGTTGGCCACCCTAACTCAAAACCAGGAGAGCCTAGAAAGAATCATGGAACAAAAATTCTATGATCTAGATGTCAAAATAACTGAGATTCACTCAGTTGTGGAGTAGCTCCAGGATGACATGCAGGAGAGGAAGGGCAAGACAACCACTGATGCATTTGCCAGAGTGCCCAGAGCTCAGAGGTCAGCTACAGTGCCTGTGACAGACACCAAAGCCACATCATCTGCATCAGCTACAGCTCCAGTGCAACCAGCTCCAGCACCAACTCCTCCAGCTCCATCCACATCAACTGAAGCCTTCGTCCAAGGATCCATCTCTACACCACCACCTGAAGATCAAGCCTGAGAGTCGATCTAGCACTATGCATTTTCTATGAACTTTTTGGTAACTTTTTACCAAAGGGGGAGAAAAATGTATAGATCATAGGCTTCGAGAGAGAGTGTTGCTTTTGTTCTCTCTTGCTTTGGTGGTTAAACTTTTGTTTGCTTTTGATTGCTTGAGATACTATGCTACTATCTGTGAGACATTGATGATCATCTGTTTGATCATAAGCTACACTTATGCTTGCTAAAAGATATTATCTTACCTATCCTTATATGATCATTCACTTTGCTTGGTGATGAGTGCATGTATTCAATCTTTATTATTTTGAGCGCTCCACCAAGATGTATGTGACATGGAAGAGTAACCCATGAGCCAAATTCCTTGTGCATTTGCAGTCCAAAGCAAATTTTAAACTATGCACAAATTTAGGCGGACTCTTGCTTATCACATACTTCTCAAAGCGACGATGTTTTTCAATCTTATTATCATTTGTCGAAGCTTTGATCTATATGTTGTCATCAATTACCAAAAAGGGGGACACTGAAAGTGCAACTATCCCTAGGTGGTTTTGGTAATTCATAACAACATATAGCTCATTGACTTAATGCTATTCCAAGACTATTATTTCAGGAAAGCTCAATGAATGGCATGCCATGGATGATGAAAGGGTTAGGATTGGCTCAAGCTCAAAAGCTCAAGACTCTTCATTTTACATTTTAGTGATCCAAGATCACATTGAGTCTATAGGAAAAGCCAATACTATCAAGGAGGGATGAGGTGTTGTTTAATGAGCCTCTTGCTTCATGTGCTTAGTGATATGCTCCAAATACCCTCAACTACTTTCTCACATCCACATATGACCTAAAACCAAAGTCAAAATCGGTCCCACCGATTCTTTCTATCCGGCGCCACCGAGTTCAAATGGCATAGCCACTGCCACAAACCCTAGGCAAATCGGTCATACCGATAGGGATCTCGGTCTCACCGAGATGGGGTTGTAATCTCTCTATTTCCCTTTGTAACGTTTCGGTCTAACCGAAGTGAGCGATCGGTCCCACCGAGATTGCAATGTAAACTCCCTATTTCCCTTTCGTAACATTTCGGTCTCACCGAAATGAGCGAATCGGTCCCACCAAGTTTACCTGACCAACTCTCTGGAAAGCTTATTACCAAAATCGGTCTCACCGAGTTTGTGTAATCGGTCCCACCGAGATTACATTATGCCCTAACCCTAACCATATCGGTCCTACCGAGTTGCATGTCGGTCCCACCGAAATTCCTAACGGTCACTAGGTTTATCAAATCGGTCAGACCGAGTCTGTTGAATCGGTCCCACCGAGTTTGGTAAATTGTGTGTAACGGTTAGATTTTGTGTGGAGGCTATATATACCCCTCCACCTCCTCTTCATTCATGGAGAGAGCCATCAGAATAAACCTACACTTCCAACTTACCATTTCTGAGAGAGAACTACCTACTCATGTGTTGAGGCCAAGATATTCCATTCCTACCATATGAATCTTGATCTCTAGCCTTCCCCAAGTTGCTTTCAACTCAAATCTTCTTTCCACCAGATCCAAATCCCATGAGAGAGAGTTGAGTGTTGGGGAGACTATCATTTGAAGCACAAGAGCAAGGAGTTCATCATCAACGCACCATTTGTTACTTCTTGGAGAGTGGTGTCTCCTAGATTGGCTAGGTGTCACTTGGGAGCCTCCGACAAGATTGTGGAGTTGAACCAAGGAGTTTGTAAGGGCAAGGAGATCGCCTACTTCGTGAAGATCTACCGCTAGTGAGGCAAGTCCCTTGTGGGCGATGGCCATGGTGGGATAGACAAGGTTGCTTCTTCGTGGACCCTTCGTCGGTGGAGCCCTCCGTGGACTCGCGCAACGGTTACCCTTCGTGGGTTGAAGTCCCCATCAACGTGGATGTACGATAGCACCACCTATCGGAACCACGACAAAAACATCGGTGTCTCCAATTGTGTTTGAATCCTGCAAACCCTTCCCTTTACTTTCTTGCAAGTTGCATGCTTTAATTTCCGCTGCTCATATACTCTTTGCATGCTTGCTTGAATTGTGTGATGATTGCTTGACTTGTCCAAAGATAGCTAAAATCTGCCAAACTCTAAAATTGGGAAAAGGTTAAGTTTTTAATTGGTAAAGTAGTCTAAGCACCCCCTCTAGACATACTTCAATGTCCTACATTACTGTTTCTTCCCCCTCTTCTCTCCGGTAGACCCCGAGACCGCTACGGATGCCCCTGTGATCGACTACATCACCGACGACCCTTCTTCCCTTTCAGCGGAGCTTCCAGGAAGCCCCCCCGTTGATCATCCCTATATCGCCCATTCCATTATCTCATGCTTGCATTAGATTTTGCTACTGTAATTGATCGCTCCTATTCTGATGCATAGCCTACTTTTGTACCTGCTTGTTATTACCTACCTGCTTATCCTAAACTGTTTGGTATAGGTTGGCTAGTGATCCATCAGTGACCCCCACCTTGTCCTTGGTGCCCCTACTTCATCATCGACGACTCGATCAAAGTGATCAACAACCAGAGCCCGACATCTCACATCACATCACGCCCCTTTTGTTGCTCGACTCTGCAGAGTTACCATTGAGTGTCGAGGGTGATACCTCACACATCACTCCCGATGAGATCTCTGTAGTGTAGCTACTCAGTCGTAGTCATCAAGGGTGATTACTCCTTGACCACTCTCGATATGACACTATCGTGCAACCCCTCAAGTGTGAACCTCGAGGGTAGATACTTTTACATTCACCTTGATGATTACATCGAGTGGAATCCACCAAGGGTGATTCCTCGGGTTTTCCCCTTGATGTTTGGACACATGGTTACTTTGACTTTACTTGAGACCATTGTTGAAGTTGGGTCGGCCCTGAGGGGTACCCGCGAGTTGATGTGAAAGTTGGTCGGGCCCGGAGAGCACCCGCGAGGTTTCCACGTGGCATGGTCGGGCAGTCTGGGCCCTTGCTGTAAGTCCACGAGACAGGGCGACAGGGTCACATTATCATGAGTCTCTGCTCGTTTCCGAGAGCCCCAATGCACTAACAGGTTTGGGTATTTGTTCCGAGTTGGCCTCTGGCCTTTACGCACTAACCACCACACGAGAATAGATATGGGCCTCGACGCCGCAGTATCAGCCAAAGCTTTGTCAAATGTCCAGTTCAGCATTGTGGCAGGTCGGACCGTGCTGGCCATGTGAGGTGGTGCTGGTATCCACCCTGCACACAACAACCCGGAGTGCAACGAGCAATGGGCCCAGAGCCCGGAGTGCTTAGGATATAGACCAGCGGGGACCTTTCTGCTGAGCCTAGGTAGGGCTGCAACGTGTTAATCTGCCGAGGCCAGGCATGACCCAGGAAAGTGTGTCTGGCCAGAGTGATCGAGCGTGTTGGGTAAAGTGGTGCACCCCTGCAGGGAAGATATAAATTCGAATACCGTGTCCATGGTAATGGACGTTCAGACTTGTATCCTGATCTTATATAACTAGAAATGGATACTTGAGATATGTGGTGGATATGTGGCTCCGAGATTGCTTTCCCACAGGGAGTCAGGGAAGGATCTCTGGGCGTTGATGTTACAACATGCTTGTTTAATATTAAAATGATATTCTTTACTCTTCTGCATGATGCAAGATGCTTGGAGATGCTTAAAGATGCTAGTCTTCGTTAGGCTAGGCCTTCCCCTCTACTCTGGCATTCTACAATTCAGTCCACGGATACAAACCTTCCATTTTGATACCAATGCATACCTAGTATAGATCTGATGCTTGCGAGTACTTTGGATGAGTACTCACGGTTGCTTTGCTACCCCTTTCCCCCCTTCTTTCTTCTTTCCAGTTGATGCAACCAGATGGTGGATCCCTAGAGCCAGATGCCACCGACGGATATTACTACATGGAAACCAACGAAGACCAGCAGTAGTAGGAGGTCCCAGGCAGGAGGCCTTGCCTCTTCGATCGTTGATGGTTGTGCTAGCCTTCTAATGGCATCATTGTTTAACTTATGCTTGTACTCAGATATTGTTGCTTCCACTAACTCTTGTGTATTGAGCTATGTATTCGAGCCCTCGAGGCCCCTGGATTGTAATATGAAGCTTGTATTCTTTAATTTGTCTTTGTAGTTGTGTTGTGATATCTTCCCGTGTGTCCGTGATCTTGATCGTACACATTTGTGTGTATGATTAGTGTACAATTGAATCAGGGGCGTCACAAGTTGGTATCAGAGCCGACTGCCTATAGGATCCCCCTTTCCAACTCCTTGGCCGAAGTTGAGTCTAGTCTTTGAAAAACTGATTTACTAACATGGTTGTGCGGCTTACGAGCGCATGTCGCCATTGGGTGGTATTAGGATATTTTACTCCTCGTCTATACTCTGGGACTCTGATCTCTCTTCTATTCGGGTTAAATGATTTTGTTAACTCTAACTCTAGGATCTCGTAAATACTTTCTCCCGGAGAGCCCCCTCACTCCAGATGATTGCTTGGTGCACCAAAAGATTCTGAAGGTACTCTCTGATGTTTTACCGAGTCCCTTGTACCCTTTGCCGTTGCGATCCCTACCACCGATAAATTCTTAGGTGTAACTACCTACATTGTCGTTCATACAGTCATCCCCCATTGATATTATTATTACAAGATACCCTGAATTTCTCCTTATTGTTCCGAGAATACTTTGTGCCTACTACCTTGTAATTCTTTGTCACATGCATACCCCTACGGTAATTCCTCACACCTATCGAGGATTTGCTCATTCCTAGTTGATCAAGTGATTCACAAGATACCCTGAAATACTATTTGATCTTCCGATAACCCTGTCCAACTATTGATCTACAAAACTTGTCTGCTTGCATTATGGATACTTTCCATATGTCTGACAATATGGGTAGTATCCTTTGTCATCGTCATTTTTGAACATTTGTTTCGATATGTTTTTGAATGCTTGCAATCATCCTTCTCAATTGGAATTCTTCCCTTCGGCTCAGGCGTCACTCCTGACATGAGCTAGTGCTCGACAAATCAAACCTTGATTGGTTGTCGATATATGTCTATTCAACTTACTTGTCTTTGATCAAATCCTCCTCTTCTGATCCCCTGATTTGGGAATAACAATTCTGTTACATTTGAGCTTTGAATTGGTGAGTTGTTTCTATAACATGATCTCCTTGCATCCTTTCTTCTTCTGGTTGAGTATTGTTGCTCACATGAGATCCCTTGTGTTCCACTAGATTCTTTGTTGGGTTCTATCTGACAATGTCCTTCAGTAACCTTGTGAACTTTTCCTCGGATACATAATGCCTTTGGTAAATTGTATCCCTCGCTCCTGTCAACCATACTCTGCTTCCGGGCTTGAGTTTTTACTCGTGAAGTTTGTGGTATATGTTCCTAAGATGCCTAGTGGTTTGAATCTATGTCTTCCCTAAATCCGTGTAGACACGTAAGTTATGCGGGTTATACTCTACTAGCTTTTCCTCAGGTAAATTTCAATGCTACAACTTCTAAGAAAGAGAGAAGTGAATGGAAAGTTGTGCATTAGAGAACTGGGAGTCGACCTTGAACCTTTGTGTTCATTCCCATGGACCCGATGTGGAACTTATCATGGAAGCTTCTTGTTATAATGATAACTCCCTTGTGATAAGTTCATGTTGTATCTATATTTGGTCCTTTGCAATCGTGGTTCCGACCATATAGTTCTTCTTTGATCCCATTTCTCAGACAAGTTGAAGTACTTATCCTCTGCAGATCTTTTCACCTATCCAACCTCTATCATGTTCTACCATCGAGTATTACACTCTGTTATCTCGAGAATATGATGGAACTACATAACTTCTTATGAGTTCTTCATCAACTATTATTTCTCGCTGATTCAAATTTTCCACGGGTTCGGAGTTCCTAGACACTCGAGAACACTGATAACTGATTCAAGTCTACGCTTGCCTTTCCATTGTTTTGTTTAATCTTTCTTGCAACCTATCTTATATGACCACTAATAATTCCCTGCTTATTTAAACACCTCGGTGTACAAACTCTATTAGTAAGACCTTGTTACTATTGTTGATGACATTCCGGTAGTCGCCGATGGACGAGAACTTTGCCTATTGGTCCGCCTCATCTTAACGAGCAGGAAAATGGTTCTCTTCGTCCTCGCCCTTGGTACCAACGTTGTTGCCAACATAATTGATAGGCTATACATATCCTCGGACCTGCCTTGCTATCATGACCGTGCAAAATGATTAGCGCCTTCCTGCTGTTAACCCACATGGTGGGCCCATAACCCACAGTTCCACATGATCGAAACCTGACTCTCCTGTACATCTCTATCTTCCAAAATTATTCCTCACACTTGGTTTTGTATGTAATTCGCGAGCCACCTTCTTGTGATTTGTTCTGGTATCAGATGTAATACTTATTCTCGATGCTTGAACCCCTTTCACCCTCTGTTTCAGGCAATGAACGATTGCCTACCCGGTTCAAACTTCTTATTACACCTTCTTACCTTAATCTCGATGACTTTATTAAATTTCAACTCGAGAGATGCCTCTATGCCAAGTTCACTGAGACAGCCCCCAGGTACCTATCTTGTGTTGAGCTCCGTCCTTCTAGAGTCTTTCCCACTTACTTCACCCCTTAAATCTCGGGACGAGATTTTTTGTAGTGGAGGAGAATTGTGACGTCCGGATAATTAAGCTATAGTAAACCCCTGCTAATGGTGCCATGCCATCATATTACTGTTGCTAATCCTCACTTGATCCAAATCACTGTTCATGTTCAAACTCAAATTCAAGTTAAAGTTCAAAATTCAAATTTCTCAAACATGCAAAATAAAATGTTCAAAGTGCGGTGAATAATCCCTGGATATCTGTCATGTTGGAACCAACCTCTTTTGGTTTCCCAAAGCGCCCCCTGAAAATTTATTTAGTGGTCCAGCATCATTTAAAATTGGCCTTTTCAATTTCTAAAAAATGGTTAGACAACTCCTTTTGGGCTCAAACTTTTCATGACTCCTATAAATAATGTGCTTGATTTATGTAACAAGTCTCATATCTAACAAAACTTATTTAGTCTAACAATTAAATAGAAAACAATAGCTAAAATGGAAAACGGTAAACGAAATATAAATAAAAAGAGAAGGGCCTATTCTACTTGGCACTTTGGCCCAACTAGCCAAATGGCCGGCCCAGCCCACCTCCCCTCTCCTTCAACCTACAACAGAGAGACAGGGGATCATGGCACCCATCCGCCGGCCATGTCATGCGTGGCGCCATCCCCGCCTCCCCGATGGCTACAAGGGCACACCAAGCCCCCCTCTCACCCCTGGGCGAACCCTAGCCGCCTCTCCTTCCTCTCCCTCGTGCTGCGGCCTCCTCTGCTCGCCCCGCCCGAGCGACACTGTCGCCATGCCGCCTCCACAAACACGGCCACCGGCCTCCCCAAGACTCGACACCGCGACCAGGAGGACAACCACCGTCGACTTCGTCCATCTCGAGCATCAAATCAAGCGGAGCCGTGCCGAATCGCCGCCATCGAGTTCGTCTTTGACATCCTGCACTGCCTGCCGCCATCATCGATTCGCTCGACCCCGACCGTCCCCGGCCTCCCCAACCACGTCTGCGGCTCCTTGGTGAGTTTCTCCTACAGATTCCCCCTTCCCCCGCCTTGATTTGGTTGTCGTTTGCCGTCGCGAGCTCATCCTAGTTCGTGTGTACACGTACATACGTGCGTGCTTGTTGCTCGCGCTGCTCCGGCTGCCGATGCACACCGTGCGCGGGCGCATCTACGCACGCCAACGCCCGTGGTCATCGTGCCCGCCTGTGTCAACTGCTTCTCTTGCCGCATGCTCTCACTGCTGCTACTCGTGGCCACTACCTTCTGCTTTGCAGCTGCTGGCTGCTGCCGCTGAAGATCTGTTGCTGTTGCCTACTTCCTACTGTTGCTTCCTACTACTGTTGCCACTGATGGCTACTCCTCATGCGGCTGCTGCCTGCACTGCTTCTGCTACTAGCGTCGTGCCGCGCCTAGCTACTGTGGCTGCTCACTACTGCTGCTGCCACTCCTCCCCGCTCTGCTCACCGCTACTCTGCTGGCTGTGCTGTCCAGCGTATTGCTCTTGTCGCCTGCTTGCTGCTGCTGGTACTGCTTGCTTGCCGTTGCTACTACCTCCTGCTGCCGCTACTTAGCTGCTGCTCTAGCCGCTACAAATGTCCATGGCCTTGGCCATGCTATGTGCGTGTGTGTGCACAACCTCACGGCTGGTTGTGCCACCAGGCCGGACCAAAATCAATTAGGGACTAATCCCTCTTTAGTACTACCCACCTCCACTTTGAGTCTATTACATGTGGCCCTCCCTAGGACTTGTCCGGGCAGCAGCGGCGTCGTCGTCGCATTTCTTCCTGAAGATGTTGCTTGGTGCGCGAGGCTTCGGAGTGCTTGGCGGGCGGTGGTTCTTCTCCGGTGGGTGCAGCGGGTGTTGGTCATCTTTGCTTAGTTGAGCTGCCAGCGTCGGCATTTGTTTCTTTTTTCTTTCTCTCCCTTTTTCTTTTGGGCTTGTTTGTGTTGCGGCCCCAGCAAGCTGGTTGTATCGGTTGGACGTTGCTTTATAATCTAAAGCGGGGGGAAACCCTTTTCCGTGATTACACGTGGCCCTCAAGTGCTAAAACAATTCTCTAAAATAAAATGCCAATTTATTACATGTGGTACCCAATGTTAGATTAACCAGGAGGTTAAAATAAATAATATGTTAATTAAAGTGTTTGCCAATGACACCTGGGCCCCAACTGTAGTTTGACCAGTCAACAGTCAAACAGTTGACTGTTTACTGGGTCAACTAGGACCCCCTGAATGCACTATCAGCCTATTTGTATAATCTGTGTACACATGGTGGGGTACCCATAGTGTTTTAATCATTATTTTGAATTAATAATAATTTTAGAATATTGTTTAAAGCTTTGAAAAATAATTTCAAATAAACCGTAAGTCGGATGAAAAAGTTTTATACATGAAAGTTGCTCAAAATTTCGAGACGAATCCGAACGCTGTCCGTTTGCCCGCCACACGTCCTGATCATAGCAAACATTGAACCTTTTCCCTCTGGTTCATCTGTCTGACACACATCCGGAACCGGGAAAACTTTCTCCGGAACCTTTTCCCTCCGGTTTATATAGACACTGGAGGGGGCTAGGGTTACACAGAGTCGGTTATAGAGAAGGAAATCTACACATCCGAATATCCAAGCTTGCCTTCCACGCAAAGGAGAGTCGCATCCGAACACGGGATGAAGTCTTTAATCTTGTATATTCATAGTCCAACAGTCCGGCCAAAGTATATAGTCCGGCTGTCCGAGGACCCCTTAATCCAGGACTCCCTCAAGGAGACCAATGGTTGCCCGCGCGTCTCGATCGGCGGCCATGCCGTTCTCTCCGAGAGAGCACCAGCTCAGGAGGGCCTCCGACCCTGAAAGTGCGTTATATCGACTGGAGGGGGGTGAATAGGTGATTTTTATGAATTCTTCACTGAGGAATTTGCTGGTGAGGAAATTCCTAAATGAAGAACTACTAGCAGCGAAATAAGTACTCACAAGTAAACATAACAGAATACAAGCATAGTCATCATGGCGAGATGAAAACAAACACAGAGTACAAAAAGCGTAAACCCAGGATAACACAAGAAAGAAGACGGATAGACTGAAGAAATTGATCTGAGGACATTGAGAAAGTCTTCAGTCAAAGTCTTCAAACAGATATGAACAGGCACACAACAACAGACATGAGGAAATGAAAGAGTTGAGAAAATAGAACCACTAGGCTTGGAGAAGACAATGATTTGGTAGACCAGTTCCAACTGCTATCTCAGTTGTACATCTGGTTGGAGCGGCTGAGTATTTAAACTCGAGGACACCCAGTCCCGGACACATAGTCCTCACCGTATTCTCCTTGAGCTAAGGTCACATAGACCTCGCCTAATCACTCGTGGTAAGTCTTCAGGTGACTTCCGAACCTTCACAAACTCGGTCACTCGGCGATCCACAATTCCTCTTGGATGCTCTATACCTTGACGCCTAACCGTCTGGAAGAAGCACAGTCTTCAAAGGAAACAAGCGTCGGATCCATGCAGGATCAATCTCTTTAGTGATGCTCAATCACTTTGGGTTTGTAGGTGTTGGGTTTTGGGTTTTTCTCACTTGATGATTTTCACTCAAAGTCCTCGGAGGATGGGATGCTCTCAATTGACAAGTGTCAGTTTCTCTCGGAGCAGCCAACCAGCTAGTGGTTGTAGGGGGCAGCTATTTATAGCCTAGGGAGCAGCCCGACATGATAAGACATAAATGGCCTTGTCTGATATGACCGTTAGGTGGGTAGATATTTTGGGACAGCTGGCGCATAGCACAACAACGGTCAGAATATTTGACTCTCAAATTCCTCAGCACTATCATGTTCCTCACTATGTAGGCAATCCGCACTGACGAATTCCTAACTGCTCATTCAGAACAAATTCCTCAGAGACCAGAAGAACTTCGTCTCTGTCAGTGAAGAATATGACTGAACTGTATGAGATTTCCAATGGCTTCACTCGAAGGGATTGGTAGGTGTAGGATTTTGAGTTGAGCATCACATGGAAATTTTTCCTTAGTATTTCCTCGACCCCCTTTAACAGTACGGTGTTTCCTCGACTCAAGAAATAGAAAATGAAACAACGAAAACAAAAGTCTTCATGCTTCATATTCCTCGAATGAATACCAAGTCTTCAAGGTCACACCAATTTCTTCACTTTGAAAGTCTTCAGAAAGTCTTCAGATATCCAAAGTCTTCAGACGAAGAACTTCATTTTTAGGGGTCGACTTTCTCTGTAAATATCAAACTCCTCAGAGACTTATAGACCTGTGTACACTTACAAACGCATTAGTCCCTTAACCTATAAGTCTTAAATACACCAAAATCACTAAGGGGCACTATATGCACTTACAATCTACCCCTTTTTGGTGATTGATGACAATATAGGTTAAGTTTCCAACGGGGATAAACATGTGAAGTGTAAATACTGATATTGAGGAATTTGATTGCAATATATAGAAGAACTCCCCCCGAAGATGTGCATAGTGAGGAATTTGCTTTTGAAGCAATGCACATTTGAAGAGTATAATCATGGAGATCTCCCTTATCTTGTAATTCATACACGCATTTGATATATAATATGAAGAATTTGAAATGCATAATGAAATATGGTGACTGATGTAATTCAGCATGCATGCATTAACATTAATGAGGAATAAGCATGCAGAAGAACACAACAAAAGTATCAGGTCACCATAGAGTTTAAGATTCAACTCGATCCAGCAAAGTCATCAGAAGAACGAGAGTTATAACCTAGCCAAAAAAAATGCCCATATAAGATAGACCCGCTTGAAGACTAACTCAAATTTCTCCCCCTTTGTCATCGAATGACCAAAAGGGTTGAAACTGAGGACTAACACCCCTAAAGAATATCATGAAGATGGAGGAGCGCCAGCGTTGTCAGGGTCTTGAGTCAATGTAGGGCCTGTTGTAGTGTCGTCCAAGTCTTCATGCTCGTCCGTGGCGTGTGATGAAGAATATGAGCTGGCCACCAAGGAAGGAACCTTGACCCTCTTGAATTTCTTCAGTGGAGGAGCAGACCAGTCAAAGTCTTCCTTGAAGCCCATTTGCTTCAGATCTTCTTCACCATATAGATGTGACAGAATAGCCCAGGTGCGATCAAACACTTCATGGAGGTAGTAGTGGTTTTTCTTCACTGCATTATGTGTGGAAGTTATGTTGTGAAGAATAGAACCAAACTAACGCTTAACCCACTTGTGGTTGCGATCCACCTTCTGGTGAAGACTTATCAACAGTTCATGATCAGTCAACACACGAGGAGTAGTAGCTTGAGGACTTGTATTGGTAGCATTGGCAGCAGTATCATGAGTGGCAGAGTCATCATTGGTGGAGTAAGATGCAGCTTTGCGGAACTAACCATCCAATGGACGAATGCCTTCATCGATCACGGCTGGTGACTTGCCCTTCTCATCAGATGAGGAAATTGTCCGCTTGAGGACTTCAATAGGGGGCAAGTAGCTAAGGTGATTCTGAAAATCAGCCTTGTAGTTGAGTGAAGACCTTGTTCTGAGGAATCTCATGATCCACGACGCGTAAGGCTTCAGCTCAAATGGAGAAAGTGCAACATTCGCCAGAGTCCTCGTGAAGAAATCATGATATTTGATGGGGATGTCATGCATGATGTTGAAAAGCATATTCTTCATCATTCCAATAATTTCTTCATCGGATGAGTCATGGCCTTTGATGGGACTCATGGTCTTCATCAGAATGCGGTAAATTGTCCTTGGCACATAGAGCAATTCCTTCACGAGGAATTTGGTCCTTGGAGCTTGTCCTGGCTTCAGCAGCTTCATGAGCACTTGCATATAGTGATCAATGAGTTCAGGCTCATCATACAGACAATGAGCACCGTCAAGTGGAGGACTAATTGGTAGGGCACGAAGCAATTCAGTGGCTGGTGCCTTGTAATGAGTGTTTTCAGTCATCCAGTCCAACACCCATGAGTTGACATCAGTAACATCGCGTGTGATGTGCAAAGTTGCGTAGAACTGAAGAATAAGTTCTTCATTCCAATCAACAATGTCAGAGCAGAAATTGAGCAAGCCAGCATCATGAATCATGCTGAGGACTTGAGAGAAGCACGGCATGGATTCCATGTCCACATGAGGAATATGCTCATGATCGAAGACTTTGTCCTTGTTGAAGAGCACTAAGGAATAGAAGTTGGCCTGTTTGGCAGTCCAGAAATGCTTCCTTCTAAGACAAGCATTGTCATAGGGGTTGAAGTCAGTGAAGAACATGTGCTCGCCGAAGAAATCATCAGCCTTGAATTTTTGGTTCTTAGAGAAAGGATCGTTTGGCTTGGGCTGAGGAGTGTTAGTCAATTGCAGCACCACCTCAGGAATCGCAATCTCAGGTTTCTCAGGCTAAGGAATTTCAGGCTCTTCAGCAGCTTCAGCCTGGGTTGCCAATTCTTCATTGACAATTTCTTCAGCACTAGTGGCTGGAATTTCTTCATGAACACTTGGGGTTGCATGAGGTTCTTCAGATCCCATTTGCACTTCAGTGGTAGCAGGGGACTGAGGAATAGCTTGAAGGGGAGTGAACATGGAGAGTTGGGATGTTGACTGTCCCAAAATTCATCATTGAGCACAGGAGTGGTACAACCAATGTCCACATCCTCCTCTTCAATTTCTTCAACACCTGCGTCTTCAACAGTAAACTGAGGCAAAGGTGAGGAAATGATTGGGGTTGAAGGGATCTTATCCACTTCAATTTCTTTGTCCAACTGCTCTGAAGAAGCAGCAGAAGGAGTTTCTTCATCAGATTCATCAGGAATCACATAATCTTCACCAAAAGGGACAAGGTCCTTTGATGGTATTGATGAAACTAGAATGGCATCAATTGGATTATCAATCGAACTGATCAGAGTCTTCATCTTCTTTGGAGCTGAAGAATTTGAAGAAGTTGATGCCTTCCTTTTCTTCACAGCTGCACGTTCTGCAGCCTTCGTATTCTTCGCATCTGGTGCAGATGGAAGGATTGGAGTTGGTGTAGGCGCAGGAGGTGTAGAGGTCATTGGTTCATTTTCCTCACGCGCAACTGATGCAGTTGCCCTGACTTGTTCACTTTCTTCAGGCTCACCACTAGTGGATGCCCTGGCAATATCTTCAGCGGCTGGAATGGAGTCATCAGCCCTGGCACTCTCATTTTCTTCAGCAACCTGATTGTCATCAGCGGTGCTGGCATTTTCTTCAGTAGGCTGAGCAGATGCCTGAGCCTGAGTAACTTCAACGTGCACAGGTGGAGCAACACTTGAAGTGAATTTCTTCGTCAGATTGACAAAATGCACCTTGTCGCCCTTCCAATCAGCTTAATAGCGATCAAATTCATCGCTCAATTGTTTGATTTCCACTTTCAAGGCAAGGAGCTGATCAGGAGTGAGAGTGAGGACATTGTCCTTGATGTAGCGATGTTTCTTGTACTGCGCTTTCTTCAGACTTCGGCCTTGTTCAAATTTCCATTTCTCTTCTTCAATGAAGGAAGTGAGGACATGGATTTGACCAGGAGTGAGGTTCATATCCAGCAAAGGCGTGTTGGGGTCCTTGTGCCATAAGTCAATGTAATCAAGGATCAGCTTGGGATCCAACATCAATGGCACATTGCTGCCTTTGGCTCTTCATCATCAGCCTCATCATCATCAGAAGGTACATGGAAGGCGACCTTCTTCTTGTGAGGACTTGGGCGAGTGCCTCGTCCAGCAGTGGACTTTTTCTTCAGTAGAGAGGGACCAACTGAGGAATTTCGAGCAGCAGAGGAGCTTGTAGATGCTCCTGAGGCAATAGAGAAGCCTTGAGTCCTTTGGCACGTGGCAAGATGCACAGGTGCCGAGGATTTTGTCGGAGCAGTTGAAGACTTTGATGGAGGAGCTGAGGACTTTGATGGAGCAGTCTGAGGAATTTGCCGTGAGGGCCTTGAGGAATCTGGCCTTGATGGCATAGCAGAGGAGCTTGGCCGTGAGGGCATTGAAGGTGAAGCACTGGACTTGTGTGCAGGCTTCTTGGGCATAGCCTTCTTGGGCTGACTGGCAGAGGCCTCAGCAGAGGCAGCAGCAGCAATAGAGTCAGCGTTGAATTTCCTCACAGCTTCATTTGCTTGCTTAGCCAGTTTGGCTTGGCGCTTTTCCCATTCGTCAGGATAATCCTCACCGCGCTTGAGGCTAGTGGGATCCGCCAACTGGCCTGGTGCCAATGTAGGTCTTGGGCATGGAGGGTTGAGTGCGAATTTCTTCATGTACTTGGGAGTGACATATCTGTACTCCCTCCATTCTCTTGCCCATCAGCTCTCTATCCTTTGTATGCGCACCTTGCACTGATTTTTGTTCTCCTTACCAAACTTGGCCTCATCAGGTGTGCAATAGCCTGCGTAAATGTCCTCAGGGATCTCAAAAGCAGTCATGACCTCAGGCTTCTTTCCTCCCTTCTGTGGCTTCTTACCATCTGCCATTTTCTTCAGTTGAGGAATTTGAACAATCGAATTCTCTGAAGAAGTATGCAACTTTTCTTCGAGGAACGCTGCAAATGAGTTAAGTTGATGAGAACCTAGTGATTCAGCAGTGGACATTTGTACCTGTGAACAGAGTGTAGTTGCGAGGAATTTGGAGAGGTCATATGCATTCTCAGAGGGTTTTTCAAAAGGAACAAGTTTGAGGAATTTGACTAGATGAGTCTTGAGGAATTTCACTAAGCGTTCTTTGTCTTAGGTTCCAGAGTTGTTTAGATTGAAAATCCACACAATTGAGGAATCTTGAAGAAAATCATAGCTTAGAGAAATGAATCAAGAACAGATGACATGTGAGGTGTTCATGTGTGTGAAGAATTGAAGAATAAACACCTTTGAAGATTTTCAGAAAAACTTGAGAATCAAAGCGAGTAGTTAAAAGTAACTTTTAATTACCTGAAGTGAAGAACATGATGAACTGGGAAGAACAGATGTGAAGTTCGTCAGTTCAGATCTTCCACGCCCTAACTTGGCGGAGGAAGACGGCTACGGCGGCGGCGGAGTGAAGATTTCCGCAGCTGGCGCGAGTACGACGACAACAAGGTCGAGGCAGTGAAGCTCTTACTCACTGGCGATGATGGAGTAGCGGCGGCGCTAGGGTTTGAGAAGCTCGAGCGGGAGAGAGAGGTCGAGCGGAGTAAAGGAAGTGAGGAAGGGGTGAGGGGGTATTTATAGTCGCAGTGAAAAACTGTTCGCCCAAAGATTTAGGACGAACGTGCCCCTGACCCTTCTCATTCGCATGACATGTGTCACCCACATACTGTGAGGTGGCGATCATGTAGGATCGTGGGTGAATAGATAAGTATGTCGTGGGATGCGGAATGGTTTGAGCGGCAAAGTCAGAAATTTAGATAAGATAAGTTAAAAGTTTCGTTCGCAATTTCTTCAGCTGTCAAGGACACAGTGAAGAATTTGAACTATTTTCAAATAGAATGCATATGAGGAATTTGTGAATAGACTGGGTTGAGTTTAGCATAGAGGGGGAAGGGTCCGATCACATTCGCTTAGCAGAAGAAATCAACTTGAAGAAATAACAATAAGTGAATGCTGTAGTGGACTTAAAACTCACATATATATATATATATATATATATATATATATATATATATATATATATATATTCGAATAAAGAACAACACCGGAAAGGATGAAGACAATGCAAAGTTGAAGAATTTGAAAAACTGAGGAATTTCAAAAATGAAGAAAAACTCAAATTGAAGATTTTCAACTTTGGTTGGTGGCGTAAGCCACCGTATAAGAAAGTTGATTTCAGACACCGCGTACAATTGTCGGAGGGCTCTGAGAATCAATTTCTTCATTAATTTCTTCACACTTAGATGGTTAGTCTTCATTGATTGAATAAAAACATTACTTCGTGTGTTGCGCATCTAAGTCATAATGTCAGCATAAGTGTTAGGATGTGTGTCCATTTCAGAGAACATTTGAAGATTCTAGGATATTTAGCTCACACCGCAACTTGCTAAATCTCTTATCATCCAAGGGCTTTGTGAAGATATCGGCCAATTGATCTTCAGTGCTGACGTGGTCGATCGAGATGTCGCCCTTCAACACATGATCACGAAGAAAATGATGACAAATCTGGATGTGCTTGGTCTTCGAGTGCTGAACTGGGTTATGAGCAATCTTGATGGCACTCTCATTGTCACAGTAGAGAGGCACATTCTTCACGTTGACGCCATAGTCCTTGAGTGTTTGCTTCATCCATAGTAGTTGAGCACAGCACGATCCAGCAACAATGTACTCAGCTTCTGCAGTGGAGAGAGATACGCAGTTCTGTTTCTTCGAGGACCAACAGACCAAAGTTCGTCCGAGGAAATGACATGTACCATATGTTGACTTGCGGTCCACGCGATCGCCAGCATAGTCAGAGTCTGAATATCCAATGAGATCAAAAGTGGAGCCCTTGGGATACCATAATCCAAGTGTTGGTGTGTGAGCTAAGTATCGAAGAATATGCTTCACAGCCTTATGGTGTGATTCCTTCGGTGTAGCTTGAAATCGGGCACACATGCAAACACTAAGCGTAATATCCGGCCTAGATGCACATAGGTATAATAAAGATCCAATCATGGAGCGGTATACCTTTTGATCGAAGTATTTGCCATTTTCATCTGTGCATAGATGGCCCTTTGTGGGCATTGGAATTTTGACCCCTTTGCAATCTTGCATGCCGAATTTCCTCAATACGTCCTTGAGGTATTTCTCCTGAGATATGAATATTCCATTGCGCTGTTGACGAATTTGAAGACCTAAGAAGAATTTCAACTCTCCCATCATAGACATTTGATATTCTTCACTCATCATATAGGCAAATTCATCAATATATTGTTGGTCAGTACAACCGAAAATGATATCATCAACATATATTTGGCACACAAATAATTCACCATCATAAGAGTTAGTGAAAAGAGTTGGGTCGAGTGAACCGGGTTTGAAGCCATTCTTCATGAAGAATTCCTGCAAGGTATCATACCATGCCCGAGGGGCTTGCTTGAGGCCATACAGGGCCTTGTTGAGCTTGAAGACTTTACCAGGATTCTTTGGATCTTCAAAACCTGGGGGTTGAGCAACATATACTTCTTCCTCAATCTTACCATTGAGGAATGAACTTTTCACATCCATTTGTTGTAAGATAATATCATGATGGTTAGCATAAGCAAGTAATATGCGAATAGCCTCAAGTCTAGCAACAGGTGCAAAAGTTTCATCGAAGTCAATTCCTTCAACCTGTGTGTAGCCTCGAGCTAGAAGCCGTGCCTTATTCCTCACCACATGGCCATTATCATCTTGCTTGTTGCGGTAGATCCACTTTGTGCCAATAATGTTGTGCTTGCGAGGATTTGGACGTTTGACCAGTTCCCAGACGTTGTTGAGCTCGAACTGATGTAATTCTTCTTGCATAGCTTGAATTCACTCAGGCTCCAGAAATGCTTCATCTACCTTACTGGGCTCTGTGATAGAGACAAACGCAAAGTGCCCAAAAAAGTTAGATAAATGTGAAGCTTTTGAGCGTGTGAGAGGACCTGGTGCTTCAATGTCATCGATGATCTTCTCGATTTGTACTTCATTTGCAATACGAGGATGAGTGGGTTGTCTTCGAGGAATTTGATCCGCATTTTCTTCAGGAGCATTTTCCTCAGCACCATTTTCTTCTGGTGCGCCAGCTCGACATTCATCACGTTCTGGAATGAATTCCTCAGCAGATTCTTCAGTAGGAATGACATCCTTAGTGGCTTTGAACTTGATAGAATCCTCAGGTGCTGGTTCATCTGTCACAAAAGGTAGGTTCTCTCTTTGCGAGCCATTAGTTTCATCGAACCGCACATCTATAGTTTCAACAACCTTGTGAAGAACGTTGTTGAAGACTTTGTAGGTGTGCGAGTCCTTTCCATAACCAAGCATGAAACCCTCATGTGCTTTCGGTGCAAACTTAGAATTGTGATGAGGATCTCTAGTCCAACATTTAGCACCGAAGACTTTGAAGTAACTTACATTGGGTTTCTTGTCGGTGAGGAGTTCATAGGCAGTCTTCTTGAAAAAATTGTGAAGATATACTCTTTTGATGATGTGGCAAGCGGTATCAATTGCATCAATCCAGAACCGACGAGGTGTCTTGTATTCATCAAGCATAGTGCGAGCCATTTCAGCGAGGGTTCTGTTTTTGCGCTCCACGACGCCATTCTGTTGAGGAGTATAAGGAGCAAATAACTCATGAGTAATACCAAGTTCACCAAGATAGTCATCAAGACCGGAATTCTTGAACTCGGTTCCATTGTCACTCCTGGTGTGCTTGATCTTCACACCAAAGTTGGTTGAAGCCCTCGAGGAAAATTGTTTGAAGACTTCCTACACTTCATGTTTGTAAGTAACAATGTGTACCCATGTGTAACAAGAATAATCATCAACAATAACAAAGCCATATAGATATGCATCATTTGTCACAGCAGAATAATGGTTAGGACCGAAAAGATCCATGTGAAGCAATTCAAATGGTCGAGTGGTAGTCATGATAGTCTTCGCTGGATGCTTGGCCTTTGTCATCTTCCCAGCTTCACAGGCTCCGCATAAATGATCCTTGAGGAATTTGACATTGTCAATGCCAATGACATGCTTCTTCTTCGAGAGCGTGCGCAGATTCCTCATGCCAGCATGACCAAGTCGTCGATGCCATAGCCAGCCTTCTGAAGCTTTTGCAAGTAAGCACACGGCAGTTTGTGGTCCTGTAGAGAAATCAACAATGTACAAGTCTCCTCTCCTAAAGCCTTCGAAGACTTTGGAATTGTCAGCTTCCATGATCAGAACACAACAATACTTGCCAAAGACAACAACCATATCAAGATCACAAAGCATTAAGACAGACATGAGGTTGTATCCTAAGGACTCAACAAGCATGACTTTGTCCATGTGTATGTCCTTAGAGATCGCAACCTTACCTAGACCCAATACCTGACTTTTCCCTTTGTCAGCGAAGATGATATGCTTCAGATGTGACGGTGATAAGGGAGTATCCATCAAGAGATTCTTGTCACCATTCATGTGATTTGTACATCCACTATCGAGGACCCACTCATTTGCCTTGGGTTGATCATCCTGCAGATGAGTTAGTGCAGCTTACAAACTCATATACTTCATCAATGCAGAATATGACATCGGTATAATCAGGTCAATTTCATCAAGTAGTTAGAACAGACAATCAGTATGAGTACGTGAGAAATGAAGGTTCATTTCATCATGATTAGCCTGCGTCCTATCAGGCACTGTTCAGGTCTCCAGCAAATTCTTCAGTCGTTTTGAGCATGACTGGAGACCTGACCCTGCATAGGAGATTAGTTCTTTTTCTTCACCACCCACATCTGGAGGGGTGACAAAGAATTCATCACTATGCGAGCACCATATGAGAAAGGTGGCATGGACGCCAGTCCACTTCATTTCACATAACAGGGGTTAGGGTAAGCATATGAATAAGCAGAGAAATTCTTCGAGGACTTATGAACATAGTGATTTGAAGAATAATGCACATATTCATAGCCCTTAGCTCTACCCTGCGAAACAGAAGGGTTATCACGATGATGATCATATGAGGACTTTGATCATTTTGAGGAATTAGATCCACGTGAGGAATTTGATCCACTGGAGGACTTTGATCCATATGAAGAATTTGGTTCATATGAAGAATTTGATCTGGAGTTCCTTTTCTTCACAGGTGGTGTCATGAGGACATTCACCTGAAGACTTTCAAGGCAACTTTTGGGAACCTAGATTTTCTTCATAGGGGAACCGTTCCTGCAGTTAGTCCCAACATATCTAGCAAATACTTCACCATTCTGATTTTTGAACAGTTTATAGTTAGAGTCAAATGACTCATCAGAAGAATGAGGAGATTCACATGTAAAGTCAGATAAGTTGGATGGATCAACTGGAGGTCCCTTTGCAGCAACCCATGAGGTTTTGGGGTACTGCTCAGGCTTCCAATATGTCCCATCAGCATTGAGTTTCCTCTCAAAGGCAATACCCTCTTTCCTAGGGTTTCTATTGAGGATCTGCTTTTTGAGCACATCACAAAGAGTCTGATGCCCTTTGAAGCTTTTGTACATGCATGTCATGTACAATTCCTTCGGCCCTCCATCATCAGTGATACTTGCATTGTCCTTAGATGAGGAATTAGTGACAGCAGAGACATATGAAGAATTTGTAGCATTAGAAGCATTTGAAGAATTAGTAGTTTCACGTTCAATGCACTTCATACATGGAGGAACAAATTCTTCCTGTGTAGCATTGATTTGTTGAGCAAGTAGTGAATCACGCTCCTTCTGAAGATCTTCATAATCCACTCTTAGCTTTTTAAGATCTTGCTTTCTTTGAAGAAATTAATAAGAAAGCTTCTCATGATCTGATAAGAGAGTGTTATGATGACCTTGAAGATTGTCAAACCTGGACTAAAGTCTTTGAAGATTTTTAGTCATGGTTTTAGTGCGATCCATTTCTTCACCCAACATATCATCACTTTTGTCTAGCGTGTTTTGAACCTTTTCAAAGGCCTTTTGTTGTTTCACAGCAATTTTAGCAAGTTTAGAGTAGCTGGGTTTGAGATTCTCATCAGATTCATCCTCACTAGAGTCAGAGGAGGCGTATTTAGTTACCTTGGCACCTTTTGTCATGAAGCAATAGGTGGGAGTGTAGTCATCATTGCCTTCATCAGCCTTGTTGGTGGAGTCATTTTCTTCAGAGTTGAAGATAGACTTGCTGACGAATGCAGTAGCAAGAGCTAGGCTCGCCACACCAGACTCAGACTCCTCAGATGCCTCCTCGTCCTCATGTTCCTCAGATTCAGCCTTAGAGTCCATTTCCTTGCCAATGAATGCCCGAGCCTTCTTGGAGCTGCTCTTCTTGTGAGATGAAGACCTCGAGGATTTTGATGATGAAGACTTTGAAGATTTATTCTTCTTCTTTGCGTCATCAGAACTGTAATCCTTGTATTTCTTCTTCTTTGATTCCTTATCCCACTGAGGACAATCTTGGATGTAGTGACCAGGTTTCTTGCATTTGTGGCATAGCCTCTTCTAGTAGTGACTGGATGAGGAATCATTTCTCCTTGAGGGTTCTCCAAAGCAACCACGTCTTGAGAACTTCTGAAATTTCTTCACGAGCAGTGCAAATTCCTGGCTCAGTTCTTCAGGGTTACCAAGGCTGCTAGCAGAGTCTTCATCTTCAGACTCAGAGACTGCCTTGGCCTTCAAAGCACGTGATCTGCCATAGCTCGAACCGTAGAGATCTCTCTTCTCAGCAAGCTGGAACTCATGAGTATTTAGCCTCTCGAGGATATCAGCGGGATCAAGTGACTTGTAGTCAGCACGCTCTTGAATCATAAGTGCCAGAGTATCAAACGAGGAATCTAGCGATCTCAGCAATTTCTTCACCACCTCATGGTCGGTGATGTCAGTGGCGCCAAGCGCTTGAAGCTCATTTGAGATGTCAGTGAGGCTATCGAAGGTTTGCTGAACATTTTCATTGTCGAGTCTTTTGAAGCGGTTGAAGAGATTGCGAAGAACGTCAACACGAGAGTCACGTTGAGTTGAGACTCCTTCATTTACTTTGGACAGCCTATCCTAGATAAGCTTAGCAGATTCCAAAGCACTCACTCTCCCATACTGTCCTTTGCTCAGATGACCACATATGATATTCTTCGCTTGAGAATCAAGTTGCTTGAATCTCTTCACATCAGTAGCGTTCAGAGAAGGTGAGACTAAGGGAAAACAATTTTCCATAACATACCAGAGATCATTGTGAATTACCTCAAGATGCATTCACATCTTATTCTTCTAGTAGGGGTAGTCCGTTCCATCGAAGGTAGGACACCCAGCAGAGACCTTGATCATACCTGCGGTCGACATAACTAAAACTCCAGGCGGTTAAACCAAAATCACACAGAACAAGGGAGTACCTTGCTCTGATACCAATTGAAAGTGCATTATATCGACTAGAGGGGGGTGAATAGGCGATTTTTATGAATTCTTCACTAAGGAATTTGCTGGTGAGGAAATTCCTAAATGAAGAACTACTAGCAGCGGAATAAGTACTCAGAAGTAAACATAACAGAATACAAGCATAGTCATCATGGCGAGATGAAAACAAACACAGAGTACAGAAAGTGTAAACCCAGGATAACACAAGAAAGAAGACGGACAGACTGAAGAAATTGATCTGAGGAGATTGAGAAAGTCTTCAGTCAAAGTCTTCAAATAGATATGAACACGCACACAACAACAGACATGAGGAAATGAAAGAGTTGAGGAAATATAACCAGTAGGCTTGGTGAAGACAATGATTTGGTAGACCAGTTCCAACTGTTGTATTAGTTGTACATCTGGTTGGAGCGGCTGAGTATTTAAACTCGAGGACACCCAGTCCCGGACACACAGTCCTCACCGTATTCTCCTTGAGCTAAGGTCACACAGACCTCGCCCAATCACTCGTGGTAAGTCTTCAGGTGACTTCCGAACCTTCACAAACTCGGTCACTCGGTGATCCACAATTCCTCTTGGATGCTCTAGACCTTGACGCCTAACCGTCTGGAAGAAGCACAGTCTTCAAAGGAAACAAGCATCGGATCCACGCAAGATCAATCTCTTCAGTGATGCTCAATCACTTTGGGTTTGTAGGTGTTGGCTTTTGGGTTTTCCTCACTTGATGATTTTCACTCAAAGTCCTCGGAGGATGGGATGCTCTCAATTGACAAGTGTCAGTTTCTCTCGGAGCAGCCAACCAACTAGTGGTTGTAGGGGGCAGCTATTTATAGCCTAGGGAGCAGCCCGACATGATAAGACATAAATGCCCTTGTCTGATATGACTGTTAGGTGGGTAGATATTTTGGGACAACTGGCGCATAGCACAGCAACGGTCGGAATATTTGACTCTCAAATTCCTCAGGGCTATCATGTTCCTCACTGTGTAGGCAATCCGCACTGACGAATTCCTAACTCCTCAGTCATAACAAATTCCTCAGAGACCAGAAGAACTTCGTCTCTGTCACTGAAGAATATGACTGAACTGTATGAGATTTCCAATGGCTTCACTCGAAGGGATTGGTAGGTGTAGGATTTTGAGTTGAGCATCACATGGAAATTTTTCCTTAGTATTTCCTTGACCCCCTTTAACAGTACGGTGTTTCCTATGACTCAAGAAATAGAAAATGAAACTACGAAAACAAAAGTCCTCACGCTTCATATTCCTCGAATGAATACCAAGTCTTCAAGGTCACACCAATTTCTTCACTTTCAAAGTCTTCAGAAAGTCTTCAGATATCCAAAGTCTTCAGATGAAGCATTTTTAGGGGTCGACTTTCTCTGTAAATATCAAACTCCTCAGAGACTTATAGACCTGTGTACACTTACAAACGCATCAGTCCCTTAACCTATAAGTCTTCAATACACCAAAATCACTAAGGGGCACTAGATGCACTTACAGACCCCTTCTTCCTCCCTGCGGTATCGTGGCCAAGATGCGGCCTCCCAATGCCGTCTTTGCCACATGTCAACGACCCTCAGTTATATATTCCTTCAAAACCTGCCTTGTTCTACTGCCCCAGATCCCCACTTGGCTTCGTGTGGATCTTTTTCTACTTTCGTCCGTTGTTCCAAAGCCACCTAGACTCTCACTATTATTAGAGGGAAAGCTAATTCATACAGTCGACTCTAAGAGTTGGTTCGAACAGGGAAGAAAGTGGGAAAGTTGTAGCATGAATCTAGGACTTGGTTCTAAGAGGAAACAGGGGAAAGTAGTAGATATTGGCTACCCAATCGGTCTCTTGGTTGAAAAGGCAAAGAAAGCATGGTGGATGGCGAAGGGTGGGGGGAAGTGGACCTGTCTCTTGGTTGAAAAAGGAAATAAAGTGATGGGTGTTGGGGGACAATGCAAATGAGAATGAGCAGGACTAGATTTCCTATGCTCACATAGGAAAATGTCGCTGAGGAGATAAACAATGGGACAAATGCAGACATGCTGCCTGAGTGTTTGCCGCTCTCGGCAACCACATCTGCCTCACCAATTTATGCCCCTGCTGTCCCTACGCCCATATCACTACCGTTAAGTAAAATCACGTGAAGCATTAGGCAATGCCACCTAATGTCACTATAATAATGGTCTAGTGCTGTTGATAAATTGAAGCAATGCCAGCACCATTTTATGAAGTGCTTCCGTCTTTGCTTTATTTCCCATGAATTGTGTTTTTGCAGTTACACTTAAATTTCAGACCGCTAACATTGCTTCATCCCAGTGGAAATGCACAAATTTGATTGCACATTTACTGACCGTGTGCTACTCTCATGACAGTAATACTAATGCTATTGTTCTACATGTTAATCTAGTGGCAGTGTTGATGTGATGTGATGTGATGCTACTTACTTAAGGGCACTTTCATACTGCTAATCTAGTGCCAATTATAACACAATAGATGTTGTTGTTAATCATACGCCACTGCAAATATCTGTCAATGTTTAAATAAGCATATTTTGTATTTGCGCAAACAGGGATGTCTGTCTTCATATCATTTTTTGTCTGCGCAATCAAAAGTACACACCTAAGTTTTAGTACAACTGCACAAAATGAGATGGCTATTCCTAGCTACCGTCCTCTAACCACTAGTGTTCCAGGTATTCCTACATTGGTAATAACTAGGTAGAATGACCAACGCAATCTAAAAGAAGTTGATTCATACGTTTTACTTCATGGTTGCAGTGCTAGGATGAGCGAAAACAACTGCATCCTAGTCCGGAATCCACTTTCTACCAGTTCATCCATGGACCGAGGACTAGCTGGCACGGCTGCATGCCGGTTTTTTGGATAGGTGCGCAGACAAGAGGCATTGTGGTCTGCTTATTTCTGTAAATAGCGGTGCTTAAATTTAGGGGAATGCACAAGAATTTCAACTGGTCAGTACACTGCATGGTTCAGTTCAGCATTCCAGCTGAGACCACAATTATAATTGGTTATTCTGGAAAGATAGAACCTAACCCTGGATGGTGGCAACAAGAAAAAACCGGAGTGAACTCCAGGAAATTTAAGCATGTCGGGAGGCCCTTTGCTCAGAGAAGCCTTGCTTGTTTTTTCCTGATTTGTAAACCTTCTCACAACTTTGTCTTTTGCTGTGAACTAGTATATGTTTGTTATGTTCTATGAATCATTGAGATGTATAAAATTGCTTAACTTATGCTTTTCAAGTTTTTTATGAAGCCGAGTTTAATGTGAGTGTTCCACATGAACGTTGGACTAGCGTGCGAACGTTTGGAATTTAAATTGTGGCCTTAGTTAACTGCATGAACCACTGTAACAAGATACAGATTTGCTTATATGTCAGACAGTAGATTGTTGATTGTTAGCTGGTCGATAGCCTAGTGTTGAAGCGAGATGAGCCAATGTGTCGTGTTTTGCACAACTGCTTACAAGTGGGGTAGCACCAACAGTGTTTACAAGTACTTATGTATACGTCGGCGCACAGTTCTTGAATGAGTACTCTATTTCATCAAACACACACTGCTCGTATGATAAACCGTGACAACTTATGTCTTACCATGCCATATTCATGAAAAAACTAGTGAGGACGCATCTATTTCGACAACAATTACGATGGTTCTCACATGATTCACGGGCACACAAAAGTAGCAGCAGTTCCCATAGACGGATTCAAACAGAGTACTAGCCCTAGACGGCTCGATAACAGGCAAGGTTCGAATAATTAGACACAATCCAAACTACTATTAAACACTAGCTGGGGCAACTATTTTATGCCTCAATCTAATTTGTGCTGGACACAAGACGGACCTTGCCATGAACATCATCAGGGACGTCCGGCAGCAGCTCAATCCTGTGAACCTTCATGAAGACAACCTTGTGGCCTTGCCACTTATAAACTTGTTTGTGGAGGCATGCCACGTCATCTTCCTCCGTAAGCTTGACAAGAACAGTATGCCTCACAAACAAAGGAGCATCTTTGAACTTCTTATGCTTCAGTACACCCTGGACAACACGCCTGACAACAGTGAGGCTGGAATACAACTCAACATTGGTATAAGCGGAAATGTCTTCCAGGATCCAACAACCTAAGAACCCTGTTTTCCCAGTGCGTATATTCAGGTCATCCGCCTCATAGGGAGTGACATGTACAACCACACAATCCTTGTCAGCATCAGGGCTCTAGTTGAAACAGAAGCAAATTCTGAATTACTTTGCAGTATAAGAAACACAACTTATTTAAACCACTATGTATAGCATGGCATCGAAGCTAATAAAATTTTGCATTATTCATCACCACATACTTAGATGAAAACCATAATCAAGATCGACAACAAACAAAATCACCTTGGGCAGCTCAGCGGTGTGGGGGGGGGGGGACACATCCTCGACGGGGGAAAACCGCTCCTGAAGTGTCACGGGGGCTGTAACCTCAAACAGGACATTGACCATCTCAGTAGTGTTCGTGAGCGTATCTGGGGTCGGCTCGGTGGCTGCCTCCATCTTCTTGGAGCTCTCTGTCTCATGGGTATCAGCCTCCCGCGTCTGCTCCAATATCGGCAGATCTTTGCCTGGTTCTCCTTGGTCCATCATGAAACTGACAAATACTAGGAGACCACTGAAAGGAAAACACAATTGCAATGAAAATGGACGAAAAAGAGAGTGAGGATCGGTTACTGCTTTGCAAAAGTTCTTTTTTTTCTTTGAACGAAAATATACCAACATCACTGATCCGCTTACCTTCCATTTGTTGGGAGAGAAGAACAGTGACAGATGCGCGTGTTGCCTTTCTTGAAGACGGTGAGGGAGAAGGGGATTTAGCTAAGAGTGAAATGATGGTTGCTTCTCCCGTCAAATTTAGACTGCGGGAAGGTGGGGTTTTATGATACGACGGCTCGTTACTGTTGTGCTACGACCGGGGTGACTCTCTGCCTGCTACTGCCTTCTAATTTGGTGGACGGCATTTGGGCCCGTGTGTTGCATGGCCCGCATGTCAGTGAACAAAAGTATAACGACATTCAGTAGAGGGAGACGTTTCGATGACCTAGGAAGAGCCAGAAGCGGTAGTGTATCCACTCTACTAGTAGTAATTATTTTTCTTGGTAGCTGTAGAGTGTCTCCACAGTACTAGTAGTAATTGTTTCTCTGGGACCAAGACAAAACAGCCCATCCACCCTAGTAAATAGTAAAAAAAATTCAAAAGCCCATATATTTACTTAATGAGAGGCGCTACCCACACCCAGCACACCGCCCCCCAAAAAAACCTGGGTGCTCTTCTTCCTCCTCACTCCCACACACCTCACGTCAGCTCACTTCACTCGTACCCCCAAATTCCTCACCTCACTCCTGCAGAAAACCCCAGCTCCCCCTTTTCCTCACTACTACAGAAAAACCCCAGCTCCCCTTCTTCTTCACTCGCACTACAACTAGGCTCATCATTTGTTACTCTGCTCAAATCCGTGAGCGTGACGCGACACCCTCGAGGAAAATGGAGTTGGCTGACCCCAGCGCCAAGATGAGGCTCCTGCCAGCGGTGATGCCTGTTGTAGATCCCGCACCCGGCAGCGCGGGGAGAAGCGGTTACCCCGCCCCCACCAGATCCCAGGAACCCGTAGAATCTCGGGTGGACCGCATCAGCGATCTCCCGGATGCCGTCCTTGGGGAGATCATCTCGCTTCTCCCCACCAAGGATTGCTGCCACACCCAAGTCCTCTCAATTGGGTAGCACCCTCTATGGCGTGCCGTGCCCCTTAATCTTGACTGTTGTTAGCTATCTCTCTTTAATGATTTTGAAATCCCCAGAGCCATCATCTCATCCCACGAGGGCTCCGTTCAAAGCCTCTGCATCCCATCATGCTACCTGAGCAAGCATACCATGCCCTGCATGGTGGAGGCCTGGCTGAAATCCCCTAAAAATTAACAAAATTATAGCTGCTTGAGTTCTACTATTCCCCTGGAAATCACCTACCAGATACTGAACGCCATGTACTTGTGCCCTCAGCACCGATGCCCATCTCGCGGTTTTCCTCCTCTCTCCACACCGCCACCTTTGCGCTGTGCTACTGTAACACCCCGGATGTAACTTTACATAATTGTAACTCCAACTCTTGCCATTTCCGGCTATGTTTTGTGATATCTCCTTCGTGGTTGGGTTTTTGTCTTTTGTTTTGCATGTTGTTCATGTCATGCATCTCATCTCATGACATCATCCGCATTGCATCGGCACTCGTGGCCGTCATTATTTTTAAAGCTTGCACCCGTTCGTAGTTGCGGTGTTCACCCTTGCTTTCGTTGACCGTTCCAAGACCAATCGGGTTTTTGCTTCCCTCTTGACCGTGACCACCTAACCTCTCTTGCCAGCTCGCAGCCCCCTCGCGCGCGCATCTGAAACTCCCCCGAACCCGACCCGGGCAGTCGTGACCGATGGGTCTGGATCATCCCCAAACATCTATAAAACATCTCCATTTTCCCTTTTGGACTCCCTAACCCATTTATTCCGGACCGCTCGATCGCAATCGGAGGATCCAAATCATCCCCCTTTCATGTATATATATAGACCCCTAGTCAATTTCTAGACCAAACCCTAGATCCTAAGCAGTTTGTCCCTGCCGCCGCCGCACAATCCCCCTCGGGATCCACCAGCGCCCAATCCCCTCGCAGCCTCCACCTTCTCCTTGTTTTTCCATCCTGTCCAACCACCATCGCCACCCAAATCCTGCAGGAGCCCGAGCTCCTCTGCCCATCGCCCCTCTCTTACAGCCGCCCGAGCATCGTCCAGCTCACTAGAGCACACCACCAGCACCATCGGCCTCCTCTGCTTCACTTCGAGACCCCAACAGCTGGAGCCCTTGCGCTCCGCCTCCCTCGAGCAGGAGCTCGACCTGCTGCCGTGTCATGCCCAATATGCGACCCTATCCAAAAGGAACTCGAAGGTCCCACCAAGGATAGACCCGCATATTGAAACGCTTTTGCAAGGTGGATATCATTACATCAACATTACATAATAGATGGGGATACATACATAAGGCATACAATGCCACATGAATACAACATCACAATACATCAGAGCATCATCCGACTACGGATTAATCACAAACAGAAACTCAAACGATATCCACCCTGCTAGCCCAGGCTGCCGACCTGGAACCTATCCCCTGATCGAAGAAGCAGAAGAAGAACTCAACGTAAGCAAGCATCGCTCTCGCGTCATGATCATCACGAAACCTGTACCTGCAACTGTTGTTGTAGTAATCTGTGAGCCACGAGGACTCAGCAATCCCATTACCATGGGTATCAAGACTAGCAAAGCTTAAAAGGAGAGGAAGGGGTAAATTGGTGAGGCTGCAGCAGCGACTAAGCATGATATGGTGGCTAACATACGCAAATAAGAGCGAGAAGAGAGCAAGCGGAACGGTCGTGAAACTAGCAATGATCAAGAAGTGATCCTGAACTCCTACTTACGTCAAACATAACTCAGAAACCGTGTTCACTTTCCGGACTCCGCCGAAAAGAGACCATCACGGCTACACACGCGGTTGATGCGTTTTAATTTGGATCTGGTGTCAAGTTATCTACAACCGGACATTAACAAATTCCCATCTGCCTATAACCGCAGGCACGACTTTTGAAAGATTATACCCTGCAGGGGTGTCCCAACTTAGCCCATGACAAGCTCTCGCGATCAACGAAGGAATAGACCTTCTCCCAGGAAGACCTGATCAGACTCGGAATCCCGGTTTACAAGACATTTCGACAATGGTAAAACAAGACCAGCAAAGCCGTCCGATGCGCCGACAATCCCGATAGGAGCTGCACATATCTCGTTCTCAGGGCAACACCGGATAGGTCAGCCTACGAGTAAAACCAGCCCTCGAGTTGCCCTGAGGTGGCCCCGCAGTCTGCCCGTTTTGGACCAACACTTAGACAAGCACTGGCCCGGGGGCTAAAATAAAGATGACCCTCGGGTTGGCCGACCCAAGGGAAAGGATAGGTGGTGGTGAGGCAAATGGTAAAACCAAGGTTGGGCCTTGCTGGAGGAGTTTTATTCAAAGCGAACTGTTAAGGGGGTCCCATAAATCACCCGACCGCGTAAGGAACGCAAAATCCGGGAACATAACACCGGTATGACGGAAACTAGGGCGGCAAGAGTGGAACAAAACACTAGGCAAAAGGCCGAGTCTTCCACCCTTTACCAAGTATATAGATGCATTAATAATATAAGAGATATTGTGATATCCCAACCAAAATCCTGTCCACCATGGAGAAAACTTCAACTTCACCTGCAACTAGCAACGCTATAAGAGGGGCTAGCAAAGCGGTAACATAGCCAATCAACGTTTTGCATAGGAAAGGTGTCAAAGGTTAGAGGTTCATGGCAATATGGGATGGCTCGATAAACAGGTGATAGGTAACGCAGCATAGCGATAGAACGAAGCAACTAGCATAGCAATGATAGTAGTGAGATCCAGGGTAGCGGTCATCTTGCCTGAAATCCCGCAAGGAAGAAGAAAGAGTCCATGAAGAAGATGAAGCCACGAAGACGAACCAAGCATAGACGAACGAATCCTCACAATCGCAACGAAACAGGAACTATCGAAAAGAAGCACACAACATAGTAAACACACCACACATGAACCTGACATGATGCACAACAAGCATGATGCATGAAAAGGCTACATGAAGCTACTCATGGCAAGGGATGATGCAAACAAGAGCAACACATCAAGGCAAGTTTAAATGAGGCCGGGAACACCATATAACAATTCCGGTAAGTCCTCATATGCAAATTTTGAAATTGGTCCAGATCTGAATAAACCTTATGTTGAAGTTGTTAAACAGCAAGTTAAGATGCACCAAGATGATCTACACGAGATTCTAGTCAAGTTACATATAAAGTTCATTAGGTTTGGAGCTACGGCCTAGAAGATATGAGCAAAACAAGTTAAACATGGCATTGATGCAAAATGCATACAAACAACAAGCAAACACCTCAAAACATGGATGCAACATGATAATATGAAACTACATGCAATTCTAAGCAAGTTTCATATAGAGCACGCTCAAAACGGAGCAACGGTCCAACACATACTCCATACAAGTTTAAAGGACAAGTTGTCCAAACAGCGACCAGGCATATTGCAAGCATCAAAACAACATGCTACAGCACCCCAACATGAGAACACAAGTCATGGACATGATGTAAAGGTAAAGCATTACAAAACATGAACACTGAGCTATCTCTAGAAATCACTAGAACATACTCAAACACACATGGTAAGATTGCAAGTTATAACAATTCCAGACTTTGCAGAAAATAACATCACGATGCAATGTTTAGAGCTACCAAACAACATGTTACAGGAACTTATAATAGAAAAACAAGACATGGCATGATTCTACTCAAAGCATAGATCAAAAGTCCCTTACTGACCATAAGCCAAAAAGGATCAGAAAATATGATGGCACCCACGTAAACATGGCAAGTTATTATACAGATTCAAACATGGCAGGAACATAATTATGAAGGCATGTTAATGAGCTTGTACCACTCACTACAGAGCAAAACATGGCATGGCAAGGCACCCAACAGTAAGAAGACATATTTGTGAAGCTAAGCATGGCAATAGCAAGGTCATAGGGTGCATGGATCACTAGCAAAACACATGGTAACAACTGAACTTAATGTAAACAGGCTGACAGCAACATTATGAAGCAACTTTGGAGCAAGATATGAACAAGCTACAACAACCTATAAATTCAACCAGGGGCATGGATGGATATAGGATGACATGTAGATCAAAACATGTTTATAGAACATCTCAAGATTATGCATAGAATGATTAGTAGAAGCATGTTTATATAGCATCACGAAATAACAGATTCAGCCTAGCAAAACAACAACATCATGAACACTACTTAACAAGCTCGATACACTCACCACAAGTCATTGCATGACAAGATAAGCATAGCATCATCAAGAAGACATGTTTGTGAAACAAACCAAGTCAAGAACAAGTCCATAGCATGCAAGGATCAACTACAACAAGCTTGGCCAAATTGAATAACATGTAAACAATCTGCCAGGAAACATTTTGAAGCAAAAGTAGAGTACGAAAATGACATGCTAGACTACTCCATAATTGCAACAAAGGGAATGAATGGATAGACAATAACCACATGTTCAAAACACCCTTACTGAAGTATCTCAAAATATGCATGGATCTCTCTGTAGCATCAAGTTTACATGGCATCAAAATAACAGTAGAACGGGGACTAAAATCAGCAACATCACGATGCCTAGTTTGCATGCTTGTGCTAGTCACCACATTGATCACAAAAATGCATGGCACACACCACTGTAAAGGAGACATAGCCTAGATCAAAACACATGTAGACATCAACCTCATAGGATGCACACATCAATCATGGCAAAAATGACAAAAGAGCTCGTTCTGATAACAGACAGCAGAAAACATCATGAAGCACTCTTACAACGATGATTCAGGCATCAAGATGACCTCAAATGAATATGATCCAATGGAATGAAATGATGTACTTGTCGAGGCGAACAATTTGACATATTACACGCGCAAAACGGAGCTACGGATGCAGAGATATAGCACGATGAACATGGCATGATTATGCAAAATTATCAGGGACTTGGTGGAAATCTACCTCCGGATCTAGGGTTGACCCGGCGCGGAAAACGAGGCGGCGGCGCGAGCTCGCCGGAGTTGGGCGTGGGGGACGCCGGAGATGGCCGGGGAGGAGGCCGGCGAGGCAGATCCGAGGCAGGGACGCCGGATCCGACCGCTAGCGGCGCGCGGGGCCGAGGAACTCGTGGCCGGAGCGCGCGGACGCGGCGAGGACGGCGCCGGCGGGGAGCTGCCGGGCGGCGGCCTGATGCGCGGGTCCGGGCGGCGGTTGAGGCGGGCGGCGGAGGCTCCCGAGCACGAGGAGGCGCATGGCGGCGCGGGGCGCGGACGGGGGCGACCGGCGGCGGGGCAGAGCCGCC
>NC_057804.1:321190261-321202443 GCF_018294505.1 Triticum aestivum | reverse complement strand
TGGGAGGCGGCGGTGGAGAGGCGCGGGGTGACGTGGCGAGCTGTGAGTGGCTGAGGGAGGTGGCGGCAGACGCGTCCGGCGCCGTCCGGACGTGTCCGGCGCGCGGAGGAAGACGAGGCTAGGGTTAGGGGGGATTTTCATCCGCGAATTTCGGGGGAGGGGCTATTTATATAGGTAGGGGGAGCTAGGAGAGTCCAAATGAGGAGCGGTTTTCGGCGACGCGATCGTGATCGAACGACCGAGAGCATGGAGAGGAGTTTGCTAGGCTTTGGGCCACTTTGGAAGGGGTGTTGGGCTGCAAGACAAAAGAGGCTTTTGCAGTTACCCGGTTAACCGTTGGAGTATCAAACGACCTCCAAGTGGCACGAAACTTGACAGGCGGTCTACCGGTGCTATACCAAGGCCGCTTGGCAAGACTCGGTCCATTCCGAGAACGTTTAATACCCGCTCACGAAGAGAGGCAAGAAGGGGACGCCGGATGACATAGGAGCGCCGGATTGCGAAACGGACAACGGGGAAAAGGCTCGGATGCATGAGGCGAACACATATGCAAAATGAAATGCACATGATGACATGATAAAATGCAACACACAAGCAAATGACATGGCAACGGCGGCGAATAACTGGCGGACACCTGGCGCATCGGATCCGGGGCGTTACATGCCGCGACCACCACCGGCGACAAGAACCAAGCCACTGCCCCGTTGCCCCTCTCCTTACCCTGCTCCCTGCCTTCTCTTTCTCTCTCGATTCTCTCAACTCTCTATTCTCTCCCCGTGCAGGAGCCAGGGAAGCCATGGCCTGAGCTCGACCCCGCCGTTGTCGCCTCTCACCCGCGCAACCTCGTCGCAAAATGGAGCCCCGGCGACCCTCTGGTGAGCCGGATCCACCCCGTGCCGTCCTCTTTTCCTTCCTGAGCTCCTCCCCTACCTCTCATCCCTCTCCTTTGTCTCTGTAACAGCTCCAAGGAGCTACTGGAACTCTGCCGCGCCGTCCACGCCCTTCCCCGCCTCAGATCCGGCTGGATCCGCCTCCTCCTCCAGCCACGGCCCTTCCTGGACGGCTCCCGTCGCCGCACTGCCGTTTCAGGCCTCCAGCTGCTCAAGTCCTGCCTCACCGCGCATCTGCTTCATGCGAGCAGCTATGAGACGACTGCTGTAGCTCACTCGTCGTTGAGCGTTGACTGCATCGACCCGAGCCGGCCTTCTCTGTTCCTGGGCCACAAGTGCGCCGTCCGGCCGGCCTCCCCAACCCGCATCACCGACTGTGCTAGAGCCCATGGTGAGGCCACCCCCAGCGCCCCACCTTTTATTTTTTTTCTCCTGTTGGGCCAACCTGCAGTTTCGGCCCGATAGCATTTTTTTCCTGACCTGCGAATTTCCTTTTATCCAGTGAATTATAGTTTTACAGAAAAGACCCTTATGTTCATGCATTTAATATCTCACAAACCGTGCATCAGATTAAAATGAGTTAAACATGTAAAATGCTTGGAATTACATGTACTTTCATAATATCCCACTTTCATCCATGTTTGAAATGTTTAAAATGCTGTTTGATTAAACTTGCTCAAATGCCATGTTAAAATGATTTATTTCATAACTAAATAATCGTAGCTCGGTTTTAAATAAACTTTATATGTAAATGGGGTGGAAAAATGCCTAGTTTAACATGGTGCACTTTATTTTCCTGTTTAACAACAATAAAATATGTTTTAGGGCAGAATAGTACCAAATTCGAAATATGCATATGGGGATTTTCTGGAATTGTTGTTTGTTGTTCCGGCCTCATTTAAACTTGCCTAGATAGGTAGCTTAATTATGCTTCACCTCTTGCCATGTTTAACAACATTTAATATTGTTTGGTAGCTTAAACGAGATTAAACTAAATATGTCAATGTGGTGTTTTATTAATATGCAACTCGTTGCATATTGAGCTCCACTTAACTTGTAGTATTTTTTGTTGCACTTTGCCATGCCATGCCTCATTAAACCGGACATGCATCATACTTGATTGTGCATCATGCCATGATTATGCTTGTGCGTTTACCATGTTTTTTGCTTCTTCCCAGTTTGCTTCTCTCGTTAGCTTCGATTTCGTTCCGGAGTTGTGAGGATTCGTTCGACTACGTTCATTTGTCTTCTTCATGGACTCGTTCTTCTTCCTAGCGGGATTTCAAGCAAGATGACCGTCACCCTGGATCTCACTACTATCATTGCTATGCTAGTTGCTTCGTTCTATCGCTTTGCCGCGCTACATATCTCTTGTTGATCAAGCCTCCCAAACTGCCATGTCAGCCTCTAACCTTTTCACCCTTCCTAGCAAACCATTGCTTGGCTATGTTACCGCTTTGCTCAGCCCCTCTTATAGCGTTGTTAGTTGCAGGTGAAGTTGAAGATTGCTCCAAGCTGGACAGGATTATGTTGGGATCTCACAATATTTCTTATTTAATTAATGCACCTATATACTTGGTAAAGGGTGGAAGGCTCGGCCTTATGCATGGTGTTTTGTTCCACTCTTGCCGCCCTAGTTTCCATCATACCGGTGTTATGTTCCTTGATCTTGTGTTCCTTACGCGGTTGGGTGATTTATGGGACCCCCTTGACAGTTTGCTTTGAATAAAACTCCTCCAGGAAGGCCCAACCTTGGTTTTACCATTTGCCTAACAACCTATTACCTCTCCCTTGGGAGTAATTAACCCGAGGGTCATATTTATTTTAAACCCCCCGGGCCAGTGCTTCTCTAAGTGTTGGTGCAAACTAGAGCCCTTTGTAGCGCCCCCTCAGGGAAACTTGAGGTCTGGTTTTAGTTATACGGATTGCTCATCCGTTGTGCCCTGAGAACGAGATATGTGTAGCTCCTATCGGGATTTGTCGGCACAGTCAGGTGGTCTTGCTGGTCTTGTTTTACCATTGTCGAAATGTCTTGTAACCGGGATTTCGATACTGATCGGGTCTTCCTGGGAGAAGGAATATCCTTCATTGACCGTGAGAGCTTGTGATGGGCTAGGTTGGGACACCCCTGCAGGGTATAAACTTTCGAGAGCTGTGCCCGCGGTTATGTGGCAGATGAGAATTTGTTAATATCCGGTTGTAGAGAACTTGACACTTGGCTCAATTAAAACGCATCAACCGCGTGTGCAGCCGTGATGGTCTCTTTTCGGCGGAGTCCGGGAAGTGAACACGAATTGGGTTATGTATGAACGTAAGTAGTTTCAGGAACACTTCTTGATCATTGCTAGCTTCACGACCGTTCTGTTTGCTTCTCTTCTCGCTCTTATTTGCGTATGTTAGCCACCATACTTTGCTTAGTCGCTGCTGCAACCTCACCACTTTACCCCTTCCTTTCTCGTTAAGCTTTACTAGTCTTGATACCCATGGTAATGGGATTGCTGAGTCCTCGTGGCTCACAAATTACTACAACAACCGTTGCAGGTACAGGTTATGCGATGATCATGACGTGAGAGCAATGCTTGCTTGTCTTGAGTTCTTCTTCTCCTTCGTCGTTCAGGGGATAGGTTCCTGGTCGGCGGCCTGGGCTAGCAGGGTGGATGTCGTTTGAGTTTCTGATTGTGTTTCATCCGTAGTCGTATGTTGGTCTTATGTATGATGATGTTGTATTTGTGTGGTATTGTATGCCTCTTGTATGTATCCCCAACTATTATGTAATGGTACGATGTAATGATAACCACCTTGCAAAAGCGTCTGCAATATGCACTTCTATCCTTAGTGGGACCTTCGAGTTCCTTTAGGATAGGGCCACATATTGGGCGTGACAGCTACCTACCAGACAATCTGGTACTAAACCTTCGACTCCCATTTCTCAAGAAACTTTCACTTGTGCGGGTTCGTATATCGGAGGCCTCATTGCACATCATCATCCACTCAAGTTGCCCTGCCCTGGAGTGCTTGGTGCTTGTTTTCACAGTTAGAATTGGTTGTCTTCGAATAAAGTTGCCTAACCTTGTAAGAATTGGAATTTCTTTTGACGGAAGGCGGCTCATCATCCAATATGCCCCTTCACTTCAGGTTGATCCTTGATTCTAGTTATTCATCGTTGCAAATAACCGTCCTCTCTGCGCCTAAACTGGAGACCTCGGGTGTAATACATGATCTCTATGCTCATTTCAATATGGTGTTTGTCTCCACAGTTCTTTAGGTACTTTATATTATCATCTACACTTGTAACCATAAGATGCATCTTAAATTTCTGCGCATAAGTTATATATCATCTTGGAGTACACATTTTGTACTAATATTATGTTCTATGCTCAATGAAGAGTTTCTCCATGGATGGCCTATCAATGGTGCTGGAGTCTGTCAAGATCTTATATATCCAAATGAATAGTTTTGATATGAACAAGATTATTGGCTTGCTGCAATGCTTTCCATGTCTTGAGAAGTTGTATATAAAGGTGATAATTTCACGCACATTGGAAGTCTGCACATAGTGTACTATAATTAACCGTTCAACTGTTGCTCTTTCGACACTCTTTTTTAGACCTTAACTGTTTTCAATCTTCATGTCTATTTAGGCCAATAGACATGAAGATTGAAAACAAGATAGTGTAAGAAAGTTATAACCAATCGGTGGATTCGTAAGCACCAGGATTTTCTCACTTCTCATGAGATTCGATTGAAGACAATAACGCTAGAACGATATGTAGCCAACCGTGCAAACACTAGATTTGTCACATTCTTTCTGCTGAATGCGAGGTTACTATTGTACATCAGGCTTAAGTTTATCAGCGGCATGGTTTTGACGGATGGGTTTGTCGAAGAGCAAAAAAAGGAGTTTTAGGTGGGCAAAAGAGCTTCTGAACGTGTCGGGCTTCTAATTACAACATATTGTGGTCATAACCTATAAATTTTAGGACCCAAGATGTTCATTATATGGACCTAACCGATCCCATTTGACTGTGGCTGCCAAAACAGTGCTGGAGTTAGATGTTGTTGCCCTTTTCAACCTTGGTTTTGTGTAAACCTGATGAACAATTAACCCTCGTGCTTTTGTACAATTTGTAAGTTGGAGTTAGATGTTCTTGTCCTTTTCAACTCGGCTGCGACTGTCATATTTTGTTTGAAACAAGGCAAATGGCTTGCCATTCGTTTAATTTAGAGTGAAATATTGTAACAAATACCTCTCATCAGCTGCTTGAGCTCACTGTGCATTACTGGATTTTTTGTTAAGGCGAAAACCTCTGCCAAAAATGATGAATATATTTTAGGTCATTCCTGGATTTTTGAATTAACTCATATTGTATTTCAATTGGAGCATTTAAATCCTATAAATATTTTAAATGCTCTAATAATTCTGAAACTAGTTGAGGTCAGTAGGAAATAATTCTAATTGTGCCCATGAATATTTTCAGAAGTTTTAGAAGTGGTTTAGTATTTTACTAAATCAACAACAGAAAAGCAAAATAGAAAACAAAACAGAAAACAAGAAAAGAGAGAGAGAGAGGAAGCCCACCTGGGCCACTTACCTGGCCGAGCTCCTCCAGCCAGCCCAGCTCACCTGGCAAGTGCCGCACTCGCGGCCACCTCCTGCTTCCACCTCCTCCTGCCTCCCTTCTTGCTTCGATGACCCTCTGGAGACGCCATGTGGCCCATTGACGCCCTCTCACTCTCCGCGTGCTCATCCCCCTTCTTTGTTTCTCTCTTCCGCAACACCCGAGCGGAGCCCGTCGCCGCCGTTCGCTGCCGCCGTGGCCATAGCCACTACCCCGCCTCGCCGACGCGCCAGGAAGCTCCGCCTCGTCCCCCTCTCCATCCTCACCAAGACGGAAGGCGCCGGAAGCCCCTGGTGCTACCAGCTCCGCCGTTCCCCTCCTCGGCCATCGACGATTGCCGCCGTCGATTTGCCGTCGTCTCCACCTCCCTGAGCTCGCTGCGACCATCTCTGACCCCACTGTGAGCTCCACCTTCTTCTCCCCTGCTCCCCGTGCCCGTACGCACCTCTAGCCGCCCGAGTCACCGGAGCCGTGAGCTCACCGCCGCCGTGGTTCCTCGTTGTCGTGGCCAGGGCCACCGCAGCTCACCTCCAAGCAGAGAACCGTGCTCCCCACCTCATCAGGAGCACGTAGAACACACCCGTTCATCCTCCCGTGCAGCGCAATACCAAACCAGCTGGTGCCTGAGATCCGGCCGCCGCCACGAGCTCCATTCCGGCGAGCTCCGGCGCCCCCGCAGCCAACCACCCGCCCCTCTGGATGCGGGAGAACACGGGCTACGCCCCGGTGGTCTCCACGCGTCCAGCCACTGCCTGTAGCGCGTTTCCGAGCCGCGCCGCCATCGTATTAGTCGCCGCCGGCCAGGCTCCGGCGACGCTGACGTGGCGGATTAGCTTAGTACTAATTACGCGATTAGACTAATCCTAGGTCAATGACAGATGGGCCCCATGCCCTAATTAACCCGACTCTGTTTCTATTTAAATTAAACTAACCCCACGGGCCCCACATGTAAGTTTGACCTGGCCACGTCACACATTGACCGACCCCACACGTCAGTGTTGACCATGCTGACGTGTCTGTTGACTGGGCCCACCTGTCAGCGACACAAATGACACTAGGTCATTGACCAATGGGCCCCACTGGTCAGGTTTGACCTGGACCCGGTCTGTTGACCAGCTGACGTCACAGTGCTAGCGCAATAAGTCATTTTCTGGATTTAAAATAATTCAGGAAATTCTAGAAAATGCCCTAAACTTCTAAAATTCATAGAAAATTATCTGTAACTCCAAATGAAATAAGTTATATATGAAAAATGATCAAAAAAATCCAATCTATCCATCTGTACTGGTTTCATGCATGTTAAAGCAACTTAAACCTGCCGTTCTTACCAAAACTTGATAATGCACTTTATAAATCCATAGCTTGAGTTTGAAATTGAACCTTTGGTTCAAAATGACTTAAACCACCCTGTTTATAGTTGCATTAGCTCAAACACACTCATTTTTCCATGTCCTGGTCATGCATCATATTGTGCATTGCATTGATTGTGTTTCCTATCTGTTGCTGGTATTTGTTCCCTCTCGATAGATGTGGTTTCGACGATGAGTTCGATGACACCGATGAAGAGCTATACTATCTTCAGTAGTGCCAGGCAAGCAAACTCCTCATGTTCATTCTAATACAAACCCACTCTCTCCCTCTGCTCTCTTTTACTGCATTAGGACTACAACAATTCAACTGTTACATGCTGCGGTAGTTGAACCCCTTATCCTCTGCATGACCTGCCATTGCCACAGTAAATAGATGAAACCCACTAGCATGAGTAGGAGTTGTTTGAGCCCTGATGTGCCTACTCATTCATGCTTGTTCGTCATGTCTGCTACCGCTTAGAGTTGAGTCGGGTCTGATTCATTGGGAATAAATTGGAATAGTGATGAACATGTCCTAGTGTGTGTGAGCTAAGTGTGTGAACACGATTTGGTAAAGGTAGCGGTGAGAGGCCATGTAGGAGTACATGGTGGGTTGTCTCATTGAAGCCGTCCTCAGGAACTGAGTTCTGTGTTAGTGATCCATTAAACAACTACTACCACACGTTGGGCCCTGAAATATGACCCCGCTCGACTTCTTAACCGTCTCCTCTGTCTAGGAGTTGCAAGTAGTTTTTGGTGTTTGTAGTTGTTGGAGGTCGTGCGCAATGCTGACAGGAGAGGGGTGGGCTGTGATATGGTAGGCACGTGGCCGGGTATGCCGGGCGCCTGTTTGGTGTCGCGGAACCCTGCACATCGTTCGGGGCCGTAAGTGGAAACCTCGGTCGGACTCCCTACGGATGGAACCTAAATAGGTGATAAACCTGGACTAGAGACTTGAGTGTTTAGGTAGGTCATGGTCTACACCCACGTCGGCTTTCGCTTGAAGTCTGCCGAGCACATGCCGTGTGCAGACGCTAAGTGGTGGAAACATGTGTGAAGTAGTACACCCCTGCAGGGTTATAAGTAATCTATTCGAATAGCCATGTCCGCGGTAAAGGACCTCTAGGTTGCCTATACAGTTCATAGACAAGTGAAAGTGGATACTCTAAAATGTGCAAGATAAGCATGAGTGCTATGGATAGCGTTCTCATAGGGAGACGGGAGCGGATCCATAGTGATGTATTGATATGGTGAATATGTGGACTCGTGTGTGCCACCTCAAAAGAGTTACTTGCAGTCGTAGTTCAGGATAGCCACCGAGTCAAAGCTGGCTTGCTGCAGTTAAACCCCACCATCCCCTTTTGTTTATAATGATGCATATGTAGTTAGGTCTGATTTAAGTCTTGCTGGGTACATTTGTACTCACGTTTGCCTATTTTATGTTTTGCAGAGAGACTTCAGTCTCACTAGTAGTTATGCGTGGACTTCGACATTTAGCTTGTTACTTCAACTATGATCTTGTGCCCTCGGCAGGATCTGGTAGATAGTCAGGCTTCTCAGCCTTTTCCATTTGTAGATATCTATACTCAGACATGTTAATCTTCCGCATGTGCTTTGACCTATATGCTCTGAATGTTGGGTCTTGCGACCCATGTTTGTAATATCTCGCTCCTCGGAGCCTATTGGATAAAATACTTGAGTTGTAGAGTCATATTGTGATGCCATGTTGTATTGCACATATTGAGCATATTGTGTGTATGTTATTGAAATGCTTGGTATGTGTGGGATCTGACTATCTAGTGGTTTATCCTTGGTAGCCTCTCTTACCGGGAAATGTCTCCTAGTGCTTCCATTGAGCCTTCGTAGCTTGCTACTGCTCTGGAACACTTAGGCTGGCCGGCATGTGTCCTTCTTCATTCCTGTATCTGTCCCTTTGGGAAAATGTCACGTGGTGACTACCGGAGTCCTGTTAGCCTGCTACAGCCCGGTTTACCAGAGTCCTGCTAGCCCAGCTGCTACAGCTCGGATTCACTCGCTGATGACCGACACGTTCGTTGCTGGGCCATGTATGCCTGCCCCTGTAAGTTAGTGCCACTTTGGGTTCACGACTAGCCATGTCAGCCCGGGCTCCTTGTCATATGGATGCTAGCGACACTATCGAATACGTGTACTAAAAGGCGCAAACGGTCCCGGGCCTAGTAAGGCGTCACCCGTGGGGATACCGTGTGTGAGGCCGCAAAGTGATATGAGGTGTTACATACTAGATCAGTGTTCCATTGAGTCGGGGTCCTGACAGAAAGACTACAACTAGAGTGATTGGAAACCCATCTATGAGGAAGGATTCCGCAAGTGAGGAGGAAGAGGAAGAAGAGGTTGCTACTCAAGCACCTCCTCCTAAGGCACAGAAGCTGATGGGGGATGCCATCAAGTCTGAGGCAGCTCCTTCTAAGCCCAAGACAGCCCCCAAACCTCCAGCTCAAGCTCTAAAGAGAAGCAACAGGAACATACCTGCAGCAGAGAAGAACAAGGCCCCAGTGTCTGAAGCTGCAGAAGAAGATGAAGCCCAAGTGCTTAGGAAGCTCAAGCCCAAGATTCCAGACCACAATGACAGTCACCCAGTTGTTGAAAACATGAAGGAAAGAAAGGATGCTGGTCTTAGGAAATGGAGACAAGTAGATCCATATGTTGTGAGGAGGAGGACTGCAGTGGACTACAGGTTCCACACCAAAAAGCAACATGATTTTTATGAGACAATGTTGCTGGACAAGAAACCCCATAGTCAGGGATATGAGATGGGTGGACTGGAAATTCATTGATGCTAATGCTGATCATTTCCCAGGTGTGCATGAAGGCTTCAAAGCAAATGATGTTGATGACTTTGTTGGACAGAAGCTCACCAAATGGAATGATGAGCTCATTATGCAATTCTACTCAACAACTCACTTCTATCTAGATGGAAGGATTGTGTGGATGACAGAAGGTCAGAGGCACCAATCAATAGTTCATGAGTGGGCTAGGCTCATAAGTGCCCCAGAAGAAGAACAAAATGACATAGATGTGTATGCTGAGAAGAAGAAAGATCACAACACCATGGCCAATATGTATAAGGCAATTCCAGATAAGGCCTTGGAAACACATAAGTTTGGATCAGTTTACTATTTGCTATCTGGTTTGGCCACTATAAACACCATCTTGAGGCACACTTTGTTGCCCAAATCTGGAGATCACAGGATGATCAGAGGCCATTCCATCAACTTGCTGCAGTTGTTTGATGTTGTGCCACAGAAGTTCAAGGTAATGAGCTTGATTGTTGAGACAATCAAAAGAACAACAGCTGACCAGAAGAGATCTTGTGGATATGCTCCACACATCCAAGAGCTAATCAATTCTAAGATGAAGCAAGGAGTGTATATTTTGGACAAAGAACATCTTCCTTTGTTACCTGAATTTTAGGACAACACAGTTTTCATGGATGCTGAAGATCCATCCTTAGTTGCAGCTCATGAGAAGAAGGAGAAAGCTAGGGCAGAAAAAGCAGCAAAGATGCCAAGTGTAGGAGAGGCTTCAAAAGTCTTTCTCAAGTCAAAGCAAGACCATCTTGGATTTGTAATTCAAGCAACCCCGAGGATAGAGAAAGGACTAGCTATCCTGACTCAGAACCAGGAGATCTTGGAGAGGAACATTGAGACAAAATTCTATGATCTGGACTTCAAGGTGACTGAGATTCAGACAGCTGTTGAAGAACTCTAGGAAGAAGCTCAGGAGAGGAAGGGCAAAGCTACTACACAGGTGTTCCACAGAGTGCCTAGGGCATAGAGGTTTGCAACGGTGTCATTGACAGACACTAGAGCTACAACTTCAGCACCTGTAGCCACAACTCCTGTTGCCCCTCTAGTGGCAATCCCTCCAGTGGCAACCCCTCCAGCTCCAACATCATCTACAGATGCATTCGTCCTTGGAGTCATCTCAACACCTCCTTCCAAAGATCAAGCCTAGAGATACGCATATCACTATGCATTTTCGAGCTTTTTGGTAACTTGTTGTCAAAGGGGGAAAAGTGTATAGATCATAGGCTTCGGGGAGAGAGAGCTTTCTCTCTTTTTGCTACTTATTCGCTTTGTTTGCTTTTCTTGCCTGGTTGAGATACATTATGTCTGTGTGTATGAGATACTTTGTGTGATCATGTGCTTGATCATATCATACTTTATGCTTATGCTTGAATGATGACATTATCTATCTCTTGTATGATCATTCACTTTGCTTTGGTGATGAGTGCTTGTTCTTATTTATTATCATTTTGAGCGCTCCACCAAGATGTATGTGACATGGAAGAGTAACCCATGATCCTAACAGATTGTGCGTTTACAATCCAAAGCAAATTTTAAACAATGCACAAATTTAGGGGGAGCTCTTGCTTATTACATACTTCTCAAAGCGACAATGTACTTCTTTCTTATTATCATCTGTCGAAGCTTTGATCTATATGTTGTCATCAATTATCAAAAAGGGGGAGATTGAAAGTGCAACTAATCCCTGGGTGGTTTTGGTAATTCTTAACAACATATAGTTCATTGAACTAATGCTATTTTAAGATGATCATTTCAGAAAGTTCAATGATTGACATGGCATGGACTAGAGATGTGGACCCCTCAAAATGCAAAGGACATATATTGGCAACAAGCTCAAGACTATATATTTTAATTTTAGTGATACAAGATCACATTGAGTCCATAGAAAAGCCAATTTAAAACAAAAAAGAGGCTAGCCAACTCACCTCCAGGAGGCTCACCTTATTTCAGCCTTCGTTGGCCGTTGGATCGTGGTCAATCTGATCTTTGACTTTGTTTGGGCCGTTAGATGCTCGTTGCTTTCGCTGATGGTTTTGACCGCGTGCTAAGTTCTCATGCCCAATGACTGGTGGGCTCGTGTTCTATGCCTGTTGGCTGGGTGGATCGATCTCGGGTGGAAAAGGCTTTTGCCCAATCCCCGCGCGCGCTCCACTCCCAATCCTGGTCGCCGGGTTGCTGCGCCAGAGCCCACACCCGCACCAACCCTAGCTGCCACACGCCTCCTCCCTCCCTCCCTCCCTCGACAGCGCCGCGCCTCCTCCCTTCCTCCCTCCCTCGACAGTGCCGCACCTCCTCCCTCCTTCCTGCTCGTCCGGATAGCCGCCGGCCGCCGCATCCCTTCTCCCCGAGATAGGAAGATGAGAGGGAGAGAAAGGGGAGAGGAGAGGAGAGGGAGGTCCGGCAGAGGACGGGAGAGGGTGACCGGCCGGCGTCGGCCTACACCGGCGAGGCGTCGGCCTGCGCCCCGTGCCTCCC
>NC_057804.1:321176843-321189760 GCF_018294505.1 Triticum aestivum | reverse complement strand
CACAATAATCTCCTCCTGATCTTGCTATTTGTGTATAATGCATCTTCATATGGCATTGATGTTCTTCCGATTTGCAGGCATATCAAGATCAAGGATATTTAAACTTGTTTCTTTTATTGATGAAAGATTTCAGATGCTTCTGTAGATGAATTTCTGGTGTTAATTGTCCCAAAGATGGAACGATTTGTTCCACGGAATTTATCTCCTTAGTTGCATTCCATTTACAGGTAAAGTGAGATTGTTACCTCTGTTTGTTTTCTGTTTAAACTTCACCATTGGAGAATGGATATTAGCTTAGCTGCTGTATGCAATTTTTCATTAGAGGGGCCCAGGCTGAGGCTTAATACTTAATTACTTTCTGTTGAACAAAAGAAAAAGTGCACCTATGAATTGTAAAATGTGGAGTGCAAACCCGACATCCTCCAATATTACCTGATTTGGTGCTGATTTCCATCTTCCAGTTCATGTTCATGGCCTTGCTGTGGTTGCACGGTGGTTCGTGGGGAACAGGAGCAAATACCTTTGCTACAACCAAGGTCTTGACAAACCAGTCAGGGAGAGATAGGATCGGTGAGTCATTTTACCCTTTGTTTATCCCTTCAGATTAGCAGAGAAGAAGGATCTTTTTTTATTCCCTTTTGATTTCCTCTCATGTTTGACTGGAACCTTTTTTCATAGTTTTGCAGGGGTTGTTATGTTCTGTCCCCCGTGGTAAGTTTCCTAGGCAGCGGCTTACTCCTCTCTTGTTTCTTGTCCTTGATGTTGTGCTGTGATTGGTGCAGCCGCTGGACGAGAAAGAGTAGAGGATCCAGGAAAGCAACCGCAGGAGCCGGAGAAGACGTCCCCAGGGCTTCTACGAGGACCAAAAGCGTATGTCTATCATTAGAGCCTGGATAAGGGCAGGTGATGCAAGGTGTCTCGTCCTAAAATCATCTTTGTTGGTTTCGATGATTTTGCAGATTCCTTTCAGCAATCTGGGGTTGTTAAGTAGAGGGTCGGGATTGCCCTGGGCAGATGCTTAAGTTCCTGGATGTAAACGCACACTTGCCTACATGGGCCAAAATATTATTTGAGGTGTGTGTGCAGTTCTAATTTACTAACATTCTTTTTTCTTTTACGACTGACTGCATCCAACAAATGAACTATGTGGTTTCTTTCAGATAATGATACTTGTTTTGCATATTTGCATCTCGAAGAAGCTTGCCCACTATTGTAGGTCAACATTTTCTTGGTAAGCAGCACAGAAGACAAAGAAGGCATCTTGTGCATGTTTTGTTGTTATAGTATATCCTTCTCTTTTCTTTTTGACACTGCCATGCTTAACGTTGTACTATGTTTTACATGGGAGAAAGCTAGAAACATTAGAGAATATGATTGATATACTTGGCGCGCAGTTGCAACTAGAATAGTTCAAGGCCTGAGGCATGTACCGATATATGCTTTTTTGAGTAGCTCCATATATATAGGTCTTATGTTTGAAATGAAGTTTTCACTATCCTTTTTACATTTGTATGAGTGTTCACTGTGTTAAGTTCCAGTTGTCTGTTATTTTCTGTGTTTTCATTTCCTTCCATTAACATGGCATTATGTGTTCTTATTCAGCTTGCTTGTGGAAAAACTGGTTCTCGTTCAGTTATGTGTGTCAGTCTGATAGAAGATGGACACCCCTCTTCAAGTTGGTTTATGGGCTTGCGGAGTGTGAGAAGTAAGTTACTACTGGATCCACTTTCTTGTCACTAGCCTTGCTTGACATGTTCATTTCTCACGCTACACTTACCATCAGAATTATGTGATTACATGGAGATATACATCAGTGCTTGGCAGTTATTAACATTATGGAAGAAACTTCTAATTATCTTGATTATCTTGCTGCCACTAACTGTGTTGTACTGATAACACTGATAGGCTTAACTGATGTATTCAGGTATAGCTGTCAATAACTTTTATCTGGACTTCTCAGAAATTGTTCCCTAGCAATCGAATGATTATGTATTGCATGGTTTGATTTCTCAAATCATTCTGTGGTATGCACGGTTCAAATTTTCCATTTGGACAGCAGAGCTAGCCCACAGTGGTAGTAAAAAGCGGAGTACTCTTTTTATGACTGACCTATGCGTGTTATTCACATTACGACAGACTGTTCTAGCTGTAATTATGAATTTGGTGTTTTTGTCGATCTTGTCTGCTTTTGTCGTGGATACTGCCTCTAAACTTCAGGTGGGTTGTATTGCTGATGCCTTAGAATATGTATTTTGATGTGAACTAATGTCTCTTGTGTGTTCTCCAGTGTTGATCTTTTGGGACTAATTTTTTGTAACTGTTTATAGAGATGTTTAATTAGTTCCACAGACATGCATACATGATTTGCGAAGAAATTACTTTCTCTGCTTTGTTCTTTAAAGATGTATTTTCAATGGCTATTTAATATAGATGCTTCATTAGTTGCATAAGCATATATGATTCTATGAGCAAATTATCTTCACTGATCTATTTTGGAGAGATGTCTGATTAGCTGCACAAGCATACATGGTTCCGTAGGTAATTTGTTTTACCCTGATCATCTTGCTATCCAGTTGTGTTGGTATGGTCTGAAACAGATTCACAAGTATTTATGATGATCGTTTGCATGGTGGGTCGTGCTAGCAATGTGCTTTGCATATACACGATTCAAATATTTGTTAGGTGTTTTAGTTTACACATTTCTCCTGAAAATCTGTATATGTGTATGCAGCCATTTTTGAATTGGCTATGATTCTTTTTAGTATTTTAGTTTACACATTTCTCTTGAGAATCTTCACATCGAACTGTAATAGTATGTATAATATAGGTTTGTAATTTTTCCATTACTTGGTTCTTGCCCAGGTCTTCTGTTTCTATACCATACTGTTCTCGTGTCATTCCCGTTAGTTTTTATAGGGCCTGCAGATCAGCTCAGTTTATATATATATGCTTTTACTCCTGAACACAGTTTAATGATGTTCATTCTTTCAGTTTACGAAAATCTCTGCCTTATAGGGCCGGTTCATATTGACATGGAGGAGGCACAGAGGTTTATTGCTTCTGTTTGTGGGATGGCCTTGAGGGGAGACCAAAGCAAACATCAACATGTTCAAGGTGCATATACTCTGCTACTTGTGTTCGTCTCCCTACCTAATGTGGAGCATTATACATTTTGCTCAATATAGTTAGTTACTTAGTTTACTGGAAGTTGTGATAGTCAGAGTGCATACATGCTTGATTTTACTTCAGTTAGTAGCTGTATCCAGTAGGAACTTATTTGTGAAAACTAGACCTGGAGAAAGTATGCAGCCCTGTTTTGTGCAGATAACTACTTTTGCTTACATACTGTAGGCAAATTTAGTAGGCTTATACAATAAGCTTCTTCATTGATTTTGTTATTCGTAAACCTGTAGTTACGGAGATCCATGAGTTTCATCGAACATATAAATGCTGGTGGGCAACCCGCCGTTCTGGGGGCCTTTGCGCGTGCACGATCGCTGGCTGTTCGATTAGCTTCTTTGATTGTTTTTCACCCTTGATTTTTACTATTCACTTCGTCTTTTGTTACAACTTTGACTGCTTTACCGGGTGGCTGCCATTGGGCCCATAAAATCATTGGTCCACGCGGCAGCGGAGTGCTCGTGAACTCGGTCTGTGACCGCCCGTAAAAAAACCCTAGATCGTCTGATACTATATCTATGGGGATATGTCTGAAGCTTCAGTATGTTTTCCCCCTAACAGTATTTAATCTAACCAGTGGTGCATCAGGTACTAGATTGTGGTGAGAAAATAGAACTACTCGTTGATAAAGACAGCATGCTCGCTCACATGTATTGTGGTTTCACACTCATAAATCAGTACTTGGGCATTGGCTTTGTTTTATATATATAAGAATGTTATCATCAAAAACTATAATATCTCTACTAATAAACTTTATGGAAGTGCACTACCAACTGAATGAGGAGAGATCTATCTTCACCTGATGATTCCACCCCTTTTTACATAACACTAGCTGCTGCACAGTAAAAAGTGTCTCGCAGATGCTCTTTATGACACCAACTGACAGATTAATGAGTGCACTCATGGAGAACATAACAAGGTATTTTAGGAAGTGCTTGGACTAGGTTCAAATTTTTGACAGTCTTAGGCACACTTTTTTTACAGTGTTGGTTTCAAGTTTTTTTTCCGACACAGTTAGACTTTCTGAAATACAGCCTTGAACTACACATATTCTGTACAAAGCTTGTTTAGTTCTCTAAAACCTGCACATGTTAGATACAGTTTGCGAGAACATGTGCAGATTTGTGAGAACTAAAAACACTTTTTCCCAGAACATGTCCATTGATAGTAAGATTGTTTGCCATAGTGAAAGGAGACAATGCGCTTGATATAGCTTGTCATGAGATAATGAAACAATAGTGTTTATTTTGTCACCAGCAAGATGATGATGTGAAGAATGACTATTTGCGTCATTCAGAGGTTCTACCATTAAATAGTTTCCCATAACAGAATATTTGCTAATATTGGTAGCTAAAAATGAGATACTTATGCTTGTTGATGCCTTCCCTTTTTGTAGTAACATCCATGTGTCCAGCATATGTAGAATATTAGTTTTTTCTTGGCTGTTTATTGTAGTTCGTTCTTACGGTTTGGAAATTATTTAGCTATATTCCTTGTCTCAAGCGAGCATGAGCAATATCTTCTTTATTCCGCGTGCCGCCAAGTTTCTCTATTTTAGATGGTTGTATCTTTTCGCTTCTAAAAAGGGATATGTATTTTATTAATTTGACTATAATTTGTGGTAGGTACATACTGAAGGATGTTCTGAGGCTAGCACCTGGTTTAGAAGTTTTGAAATTCACAACAATACCTCATAATTTTGATTTGATATCCAGAATGCTAATTGAAGAATGAGCCTATGAACTGCATTGTATTTTGTAATATATCCTTATATATGGTGCTTGTGGCATTTTTCTTGCAATTATAAGTTTAAATTTATGGGTATTTATAGAGTCCCCCTTTCTTTTTCCGCAAGGGGCAGTAGCTGTGCCATTCGGTTTGAAGGACAAAGAGTTGATCACAAAGGGGTAGCATTTAGGATATATATACAAGAGTATAGAACCAAATTATATGATGTAATTGACCACTATTTTTTATTAACTTCTCTTACACAATGTTCACGAGTTCATGTACATTTTATTGTGTCACTTGTGTTTACTCTTTTTTAATGCAAGTTTACAGCTACTCGGAGTTCCTAATTGCAGGCTCAACTATCTTTACCCATCGATGATCTAATTTGTGGCATTATTACGTAATAAGAAAATATTTGCGTTTAATTTGTTTTATATATAGGCGTATAAGTTCTTACTAAATGTACTTAAATATACTGTTATTGAAAAAAATGCAAATATTTTCAACACGAACATTGTTTTAAACGGATCTCTGCGCCATTTGGCGCAACTGGTCATCTAATACTATTAAAAGGGTATGCGGTGTTGCTTAATGGCTTGTTCAAAATGCTTAGTGATATGCTTCAAAACCCTTAGCCACTTTCTCACATCCACATATGTCCTAAACCTAAAGTCAAATTCGGCCCGATCGATTTGATCTATCCGCCACCCCCGAGTTTCATTTGACATAGCCACTGCCACAAACCCTAGTTACATCGGTCTTACCTATAAGGATCTTGGTCTCATCGAGATGAGATTGCAAACTCTTTGTTTTCTTTTTGTAACATTTCGGTCTCACCGAAATGAGCAAGTCAGTCCCACCAAGTTTGCATTGCAAACTCCCTATTTCCTTTTTGTAACACTTCGGTCCCATTAAAGTGAGCGAATCGGTCCCAACGAGTTTGCCTGACCAACCCTCTGTGTACCTATTGCTGAAGTCGGTCCCATCGAGTTTATGCGATCGGTCACACCGAGATTGCGTTATGCCATAACCCTATTGCATCGGTCCCACTGAGATGACTATATCGGTCCCACCAAAAATCCTAACGTTCACATTTTTACCTGGATCGGTCTGACCGAGTTTACTGATTCTGTCCCACCGAGTTTGGGAATCTGTGTGTAATGGTTAGATTTTGTGTGGAGGCTATATATACCCCTCCACCCACTTTTCATTCGTGGGGAGAGCCATCAGAATGTACCTATACTTCCACTACTCATTTTCTGAGAGAGAACCACCTACTCACGTGTTGAGGCCAAGATATTCCAATCCTACCATATGAATCTTGATCTCTAGCCTTCCCAAGTTGCTTTCCACTCAAATCATCTTTCCACCATAGCCAAATCTGTGAGATTGAGTTGAGTGTTGGGAAGACTATCATTTGAAGCACAAGAGCAAGGAGTTCATCAACAACACACTATCTATTACCTTTTGGAGAGTGGTGTCTCCTAGATTGGTTAGGTGTCACTTGGGAGCCTCCGTCAAGATTGTGGAGTTGAACCAAGGAGTTTGTAAGGGCAAGGAGATTGCCTACTTCGTGAAGATCTACCCTAGTGAGGCAAGTCCTTCGTGGGCGATGACCATGATGGGATAGAAAAGGTTGCTTCTTCGTATACCCTTTGTGGGTGGAGCCCTCCGTGTTCTCACGCAACCGTTACCCTCCGTGGGTTGAAGTCTCCATCAACGTGGATGTATGATAGCACCACCTATCAGAACCACGCCAATAATCTCCGTGTCAACATTGCGTCTGCTCCCTCCAAACTCCCCCCATTTACTTTCTTGCAAGTTGGATGCTTTACTTTCCGCTGCCCATATACTATTTGCATGCTTGCTTGAATTGTCTTGAGATTGCTTGACTTGTGCTAAGTTGCTAAAATCTGCCAAGAACTAAAATTGGGAAAAGGTTAAGTTCATATTTTGTCAAGTAGTCTAATCACCCCCCTCTAGACATACTTGCGATCCTACAAGCACATTCCATACATTCACACGGAAAGTTCAACATTCAGAGCAAAGTAACATGTCTGATCCAGAGATAAAGTACTGCACTTCCACGTTGACAACCATAATAGCCAAATTAACTATCTACTCCCACTAATACTCTAGTTTATAAGTACTAACTTACTCTTAGCTAACTAGATGATGTCGGCCGCCATCTGCGGTACACGCTAAACACTGACACTGACGCCCTCCTCCTCAGCTCGGACTTGCCAAAGGTGCTATAGGGTGTGTTGCTCGCGCACGTTGGCCCTTTCCATGCCGTTGTGGTCCACCAAATCTTTGACTTCTAGGCGGTAAACCCACTTGACGAGATAGTAGTAAAATTCAGCGACGCGCATGCGTGCATGCCTAACAACCTCTTGGGCTATTTGCCGGGCACTAGCCTCCATGTAGTCGGCCCAGCTGCGGGCGCTCTGCTCGCGACTCAGAGCGGCGGTGCGCTGCTATTCCATGTCGCGCTAGTGGCGCTAATCAACGATATGTTGCTGCTTTGCTAGCCAGTCGCACTCCAACAAGTCCTCATACTCCGCATTGCCATCTAAAGACTGATAGAATGCCTCCTCCCTTCGTCCACCTTCCCGTGAAAAACCGAACACTAGATCCAGCGGTGAGTGCCTTTGGCGTCGCCTATTGCAGATGGACAGGGGCATGACGAACGTGGCGAGAGCGAGGGTAAGTGGCGAGTGACGTTGGGCCGGTGGGGGCTTGTGAGGATAGGGCGAGTTGGGTGACGGTGCCACAGGAGAACATCGTGAACTAGTAAGTATAGGCGGAAGGTAGGTGAACCAGCATGTCGCGAGAGACGCGACAATCATCGGAATTCAATGCATAAGCAGGCATGGCTTAGCGTGCCAGCTTGCTGTGGAAAACTAGAAAAAAATGAAATTTTGACTGTGTCGTGCCATGCCGTCCCGTTAGTGGTGCGTTGCGTCCTTGGTGGGTCGCACATCGGCATGATGGTCAAACAACTGCACTCGATTCATTGAGATGAGGTACGTGCATGATCCTCTTTTTATTCGTGTAGGATCGAGTCGGTCGGATAGTGTACATGTAGGATCGCAATAGCTAATGAAAATTCGCTGGGAGATAAGGCATTTGCGAATGTTTTTGTTGGCAGTTTCTTCAGATTCGCATGGCATTTTCTTCAGAATAACATGTCAACTTCTTCAGAGGTAGGCATTTTTATTCAAAAAAATTGCGACCTTTGGATCTTGTGTCAGAACTAAAACCGCGATGAGCGTATTAGTAGGCTAGCTAGTGATCTATCGGTAACTTGTAAACACTGAGTGAAGAGAAATAAGGAACTGCTAGTAACTTGTAAACACTGAGAACACATAAATAAGGATCATGTTGTGCACAGTAGTAAGAGCCGATGCATTTGAAATGTTCACACGAGACACGCCGGCCTGGCTTTGTAATATGTTCACATTGATGGCCCAAATTCACAACCAACTAGTACGATTCCCAGACAGAAGATCAACATGGTAATGCATCTCAATGACTCACATATCATATACAATATGTAGCTCCTAAAGGAAATATCAAGAAAAAACATCTGTTCTTGCTACTAACATGGATGTTTCTCTGGCCAACATTCAATACAGAGTGGAAGACATTTGTTTTGAGAAGTCTACATTTTCTCTTGCAAACATAGGTGGTTTCACCAACAGATGAAACAATGAGAATGAACCACACATGATGGAGGAACATCCACTGAAATATGAGTTGGTCATCTGCGGTCACACAACGAGACTATTTTCGGAAGAAAACTTTATCTTTGGCTAAATGATGCCCATTGCATAATCAGACAAAAGCAACGAAGGACCTAATGTTGGCCAATAATTAGTAATGTACTACTTTTGTGCACTCCATGAAGTGAATATCCAGTCTTTCTTTGTCTATTTTCAAATGACACTGCATGCAGTGGCTATACTATTCTCTTGTGCAGTTCCACAAAAATTGAGGTCACTTCGTTTGTTTGCCAACTAGCAATGGACAAACATCAGTTTGCACAAATATCAAGCAGCTAGTTAACATATACCCCACCTTGTATTTACAGTTTAAACACGTCTCTGCTAGTTATTTCCGCTTAGCATATGTCATGTTTTGGACCGGGCAATTTGCTACTGTCATGTTTTACATTCGACAATTTGGTACTGAATTGATTTGCTGGTACACAGGCGAAATATAGCACCTATTCTTCAACAGGCCAAGGATATCCATGTTTGCAGTGATGGAAGAGGTGAAATCGATACAACCGAAATTGAGCACCCAATCATTGAATCATGTCCTGCACCACAAATGTAGGTCCACCCTGCCAATAAATGTACATGCAAACCACTAATATTACTATCTAATGACAGTACAAAAACCATCAGCAAGATAGTAGCAAACCATGTACCTTGGTAATGAATAGCTCATAGTGCAACCAACTGGATATAACTGTTTGGAAGAAAAAAATGCTCATAATGTTGAACCATTTGGACCTTTTTGCAGTTCCACTAAAATCGAGCATCCCTGTTTGCACAGGTATTGAAAGTGTGATTACTATAGAAGTGGCACTAGTTGAAGCACAGACTCACAAATATAAGCATTCCAATTTCTTACTGGGAAAACGTAGCAAGACTGTTTCTAACCATCTATTTGAAGGAAAATAAGCCAACAACGGCTGATGTAAGGAAGTGATACATAGTATTTTGTGAAACATTGGACCATTCCTGACCTTACCTCTTCTTAAGCATTTTTTGTGTAGTTCAACTAAAATAAATGCCATCACCACCTTGACAATTCAGTGACACTGTAAAAAATGACTTACAATTACATCATGATGTCAGGTATGTAATCGACTGGAAATAGAGACAAACGTGCAGACCTCCTCCGATAACATAATGAACATTAATTTTAACAAAGGTGTGACTAGCCTTGCTGGCATAATTTGAAAGAAAATTCTACACCCTCCGTTCCTTAATATCAGATGTTTTCACAGTTCAGTTTGAAGTACCCAAATGTCTAGTATTTAAAAAAATGGGTAGTAGTTTTCTTGAGCACATATCTGGGAAAGCTTGCGACACCTTATATATGTCCATACGCTAGTGCACACCATTTGAATATTACAAATATATAGTAATCCAGTGGCTAGTGCAACAATAGAGTAGTTTTTTATTACGGGGTATAGTACAATGGTTTACTAAACATATTTGCATAAGCTGGCACTGGAAGATTTCTATAAGCATCAACTATACAAAATCTAAAGGTAACAAGTTTCAGCATTGGTATACTGGCTGTGCAATAGCATTAGACCAAATACAAAAGTGTGAAGCTAACTATCATTGTTAACTAATGATAGCATAAAAAAGTTGCAAACCTTGTATCTTTAAGGTAAATATCATTTCAAACTCGAGGGGACCTGAAAAATTGCTATCCCAATCTTGATACTCGATCAAACATAAAAACTTTATTAAATGAATCAAGAAAATGACAATAGGAGGAGGTGCCCACTCCTGACCTTTCCTCTTTTATTCATATTTTTTTGTGCATTTTAATTGAAATAAAATGCCATCACCGCCTTGGCATTTTGTTGACACTATACAATTTTTTTGACTTATCGTTGCATCATGAAGTGAGGTATGTAATCTATAAGCATTAACAATGCAAAAATTGAAGGTAGTAACAAGTTTCATCATTGGTATACTGGCTGTGAAACAACATTAGAATACCTTAGCTCAAAAATCTTTAATACATCCACAATCAACAACTAACCTTGAAATAATCCAGTGACATTACTTGGCATTGCTTAATTTATTGGTGCCATTAGACCGACTGGGTCATTAGTTAAATGTGGCATCATTTTAGCAGTAGCATTGCTTGATTTTACTGGTGGCTTTATACTAAGATAAAAAATGTGGCAATAAGAGCGTGGGGAGGCCCATTCGGACAGTGGGTGCACCAGTACGATGTACCTCCACGGACACATAGATTGGTGAGGGAGGGATGGTTGCCCAGAGCAAGAAATTTCCATGCAACATACGTGGATTATGTCCCATTTCCTTCGTTCCAGAAGAATTCTTCGTCCTCACATTCCAGCTGTCGTTCTCTAATTATCCTGACACATCTTTCAAATATACTTTAATCATCTTGTTATCTCTTCATTCTTTTTCATATAAATCCCCTCAAGCATATTTGTTCTTCTAATTCTTCCCGGTGATTCATTCTCTTTCATTAGTCATTTTTGAATTCTTACGGTGGTTCATTCAGATTCTTTTTCCTTTGTTATCATATCAATTCATTCGTTCTTTGCAATCCTACCGGTGGTTCATGAAGACTTTCTCATGTTTTGTGCTATATCCCCCTTAATCCTTTTCCAACAAGAATAAGTAGTATGCAAAATCCGGTTGTCATCAATTAAATTTGATGAGGATAAGCATAACGTAATTCTTATTCTTATTTCATCGTCGTCAAGTAATCCCTTCCTTCGAAGTTTGTTCGTGATGAATAAGTTCTAGTTCCAAGTGTTTTCATCTTTTCTTTTTCGGAGTTCAAATTTCCTTGGCCATTTCGTCGGAACCTCCAGGTAAATCACCGCAAGGCTCTAATCTTATTCTTTCATCCTTCATTTCTATCTCATCATCCTTTTGTCACCGGAGTTCTTCATGGTGGTTCTTCATGATTTAATTCATTCTTCAAGAGTTCATCAAGATTCTTGTTGGAGGAGTTCAAATATCTTTTCTTCTCACGTCTCGAAGTGCAAATAATTCTCTGTTTTCTTCTGAAGTGGAGTTTTGCATTTCTTCGTTCTTCTCAGCTATTCAGACACTTGATTGTGGCAGAGTTTCACCTCAAGTTTTGAGATGTTTTTCCATAGGTTCACAACAAGCTTATTCTTTCGTTGTTGATTTTCTCAACAACTCCGTTCAATCCTTCCTTCTAAGTTCTTTTCATTCCATTCCTTCAAATCTTTTGGAGGCATTGCATTGTTCATCTCATCAAGTGCCATCCCATCTTGTGAAGTTCTTGTTCCATTCTTTGTATATTCAGCCGGAGTGCTGCCGAAATTCTTATGTTCTTATTCCTTTCCTATCTTATTCTAACCGGAGTGGTTTCGGAGTCTATCTTGTTTCTTGAGCTTTTGATTCTCGTCATACTCGTCATTCCTCTTTTCTACCCGAGTTCTCTCGACTTTGTTATTCTTCTTTCTTCTGGTCTTATTTCACCTCTTCCTCTTTCTCTTCCGTCTCGTTCCTAAGATCTCGGGACGAGATCTCTTGTTAGCGGAGGAGAGTTGTAGCACCTCGAATCCGATGCGCCAGGTGTCTTCCAGTTATTCGTCGTTGTTCCCATTTCATTTGCTTGCGTGTTGCATTTTGCCATGTCATCATCTGCATTTCATCAGCATGTTTTTCAAAACTTGCATCCATTCGGGTTCCCTCGGTTCTCTCCTTTGTTCGTTCTGAGCACAGACACACCCGCACACGCCCGCGGCACCTCCTAGTCCTTGGTTTTGTGAGCCACCGAAAAACGTTCTCGGAATGGGCACGATTTGTCGAGTGGCCTTGGTATATCACCAGTAGACCGCCTACCAAATTTTGTTCCATTTGGAGATCGTTTGATGCCCCGACGGTTAACCGGGTAACCGCAAAAGCCTCTTTGGTGTTGCAACCCAACACCCCTCCAAACAGCACAATAACCCAGCTAAACCCCTCCATGCTCTCCGTCGTTGGATCACGATCGTGTGGGCGAAAACCGCTCCTCTTTTGGACACTCCAAACTCCCTCTACCTATATAAACACCTTCCCCTCCGAAATTCTCGGGCAAACCCAAGTCTTCTCCTCCCTCTCGCCCGGCGAACATGTCTGCGCGTCGCCGGACGAAACCCACCGCCGCCCGCTCCAGTGAGAGCGCGACACGTGTCGCCCGGCCACCCGCGTCGCGTCGGCCTGCCGAGCCCGCGTCCGGCCCCCGCGAGTCCGCTCTGC
>NC_057804.1:321118135-321176303 GCF_018294505.1 Triticum aestivum | reverse complement strand
TCCCCCCACTGCCCGATGCCTCCTCGCCGGCGCGCCACCGCTCCGTCGTCGCTGGTCATCACCGCCGCCCTCGCCGCTCACCGCCTCCGCCGCCCGACGCGCCGGGCACCGCGCCGCCGTCGCCCCTCCAGATCTGGCCTCGCCGGCATCGGATTCGGCGACCCCGACCACGCCAGCGTCTTCCCCGACCAACTCCGGCCGCCGCCGCCCCGTCTCCGGCAAGCTACTCCGGCCCTGTCTCGAAGTCCGTGCCTGAAGCCCTAGATTCGTTTCGGAGGTGAATTTCTTCCAAGTCCCCAGATCTGCAACATTTTCATGTCATGTTCATTGCACTATATCTCCATTACTGTAGCTCCGTCTTGCGTGCATAATATGTCAGAACGTTCATTGTGAGATGCTCTTCATTTATTTCCATTGTGGCATGCTTGTTTGAGTCAATATGGATGCCCTAATCATCGTTGCAATAGTGATATATGATGTTTACTACTGGAATCTGCTGATTGTCAACATCATTTGTGCATCTTGTGAGTGCCACAACTTTGTCCCTATTGATGCTATGATGATGATCTTGATATGCACATGTTTTGCACTTCATGATCTACACGTTGGGGTGCTTTGAGTTCATGTTAGGGTTATTCATGATATCTTAATCCCTGTTGCAAATGTGCATGTTGCTGTTAACAGCTGAAAACTGCTGTAACTTGCTGATTTGTCATTTTTGTTGCATTTTGTGTGTGCATCTTATGAGCATGATGTCTACATGTTTTAGGAGTATTTTTATGTCATCATTACAGGGGTGCAATCTATGTATTTTTATACACCCTGTAGTGAGTGCATCAAGCTTGTGAAGTGGGCCACTTGCTGTTAACTTTCTGTCAATGCTGAAACTGCTATATCATGTTGCCATGTTTGCTTGATACTACCAATAAATCCATGCATATTCTATAGATTCTTATGTGGCATATTTTGTTGTATATGATATGGTATATCATGCCATGCCTCTTGATGCAGCATATGTTTTGATTGTCATGAACATGCTTATATAATGTTCCAGATTCCTGTTAACTTATCATGCCTTGTTGTGAGCTTGTTATTGAGTGATCCATGCCTCTTCTGGAGATGCTCCAATTACATGTTTTTAAGTATGCTATGATTACTTTGTTCAAATGCTATTTTGCGAATTTTGGATGTAATATACCTCTGTTTCATGCTTGTAAACATGATAAGATAATGTTCCTGTTTTACACTTGCTGAAACTGTTTCAACATTCAATCTTGTCATGTTGGTTACTACTAATCCACGAGCCTTTTGTATATGATGCCGTGATGTTATTTTCTCTATGTTATGTGTACTTGGATTCCATGCTCTTGGTTGCTATGTTTACTTGCTGTAGCTTGTCTCTTTCTTGCTCTGAAGTTGCCATCATATTAACTCTGCTCATGCATATGTTGTTGTGTTATAAAGTTGCATTTTGCATTGATCATATTGGTTTAATCATTATGCCTATGAACCTGAACCTTTAATTATATTTGAAGTATGTTATCTGTACATGAAGTTACATGTCAAGCTTGTGCTCATAAGATTCCTGTAGCACGTTCTTTTGATGTTTGCAAAGTGCCTACTTGCTGTTTTGGGCAGATTGTTGTTATAACTTGTTTGGAGTGTATGTGTAGCCCCGTTGCCCCGTTTTGAGCATGCTCTACATGAAACTTGCTTAGAATTGCATGTTGTTTCATCATGTAATGTTGAATCCTTGTTTTGAGAGTGTTTGCTTGATGTTTGAATGCATTTTGCATCAATGCCATGTTTATCTTGTTTTGCTCATATCTTCTAGGCCGAAGCTCCGAATTAAATTAACTTTATATGGAACTTGACTAGAATTTTGTGTAGATCATCTTGGTGCATATTAACTTGCTATTCAACAACTTCAACATAAGGTTTATTCAGTTCTGAACCAATTTCAAAATTTGCATATGAGGACTTACTGGATTTGTTATATGTTGTTTTCGGCCTCATTTAAACTTGCTTTGATGTGTTGTTCTTGTTTGCATCATCTCTTGCCATGAGTAGCATCATATAGCCTTGTCATGCATCATGTTTGGTTGTGCATCATATCAAGTTTATGTGTTGTGTGTTTACCATGTTGCTTGCTTCTTTTCGGTTGTGCTTCTTCTCGATAGTTCCTGTTTCGTTGCGATCGTGAGGATTCGTTCGTCTATGCTTGGTTCGGCTTCATCCATTCATATTCTTCATGGAATCATTCTTATTCCTTGCGGGATTTCAGGCAAGATGACCGTTACCCTAGATCTCACTACTATCTTTGTTATGCTAGTTGCTTCGTTCTATCGCTATGCTGCGCTACCTATCACTTGTTGATCAAGCCTCCCAAGTTGCCATGTCAGCCTCTGACCTTTTCACCCTTCCTAGCAAACCGTTGCTTGGCTATGTTACTGCTTTACTCAGCCCCTCTTATAGCGTTGTTAGTTGCAGGTGAAGTTGAAGATTGCTCCATGTTGGAACAGGGTTATGTTGGGATATCACAATATCTCTTATTTAATTAATGCATCTATATACCTGGTAAAGGGTGGAAGGCTCAGCCTTATGCCTGGTGTTTTGTTCCACTTTTGCCGCCTTAGTTTCCGTCATACCGGTGTTATGTTCCTTGATTTTGCGTTCCTTACGCGGCCTGGTCTATGGGAACCCCTTGACAGTTCGCTTTGAATAAACTCCTCCAGCAAGGCCCAATATTGGTTTTCAATTTGCCTAACATTCTACTAACTTTCCCTTGGGAGTTATAAACCCGAGGGTAATCTTTTATTTAACCCCCCCGGGCCAGTGCTTCTCGAAGTGTTGGTCCGAACCGGGCGATGTCCGGCGCCCCTGGGCAACCAGGGTCTATGCCAACCCGACGTCTGGCCCATCCGGTGTGCCCTGAGAACAAGATATGTGCACCTCCTATCGGTATTTGTCGGCACATTCGGGCGGCCTTGCTTGTCTTGTTTTACCATTGTCGAAATGTCTTGTAACCGGGATTCCGAGACTGATCGGGTCTTCCCGGGAGAAGGAATATCCTTCGTTGGTCATGAGAGCTTATAATGGGCTAAGTTGGGACACCCCTGCAGGCTATAAACTTTTGAAAGTCGTGCCCGCGGTTATGTGGCAGATGGGAATTTGTTAATGTCCGGTTGTAGAGTACTTGACACCAGATTCAAATTAAAATGCATCAACCGTGTGTGTAGCCGTGATGGTCTCTTCTCTACGGAGTCCGGGAAGTGAACACGGTTTGGGTTATGTATGAACGTAAGTAGTTTCAGGATCACCCCTTGATCTCTTCTAGCTTCTGGACCGTTGCGTTGCTTCTCTTCTCGCTCTTATTTGCGTATGATAGCCACCATATATGCATTGACGGTGCTGCAACCTCACCACTTATCCTTTCCATACCCAGTAAACCTTTGCTAGTCTTGATACCCATGGTAATGGGATTGCTGAGTCCTCGTGGCTCATAGATTACTACAACAACAGTTGCAGGTACAGGTTTTGCGATGATCATGACGCGCGAGCGATGCTTGCTTGTTTTGATTTCTTCTTGTGCTTCGTCGTTTAGGGGATAGGTTCCAGGTCGGCAGCCTGGGCTAGCAGGGTGGATGTCGTTTGAGTTTTTGTTTGTGTTTCATCCGTAGTCGGATGTTGCTCTTATGTAAGTTGTTTTTGTATTCGTGTGGCATCGTATGCCTCTTGTATGTATCCCCAACTATTATGTAATGGTACGATATAATGATATCCACCTTGCAAAAGCGTCTCCAATATGTGCTTCTATCCTTGGTGGGACCTTCGAGTTCCTTTAGATAGGGTCGCATATTGGGCGTGACACTCACGAGGGTTTTGGGAGTGAAGGTGGAATCGATCCCCTCAGGTCGCCCTCTACGTTGGAGACCAGCCTATACTTAGAGAGTCCTTGGTCCTCCTCCCTCGTAGCTTAGGCGGGAAGGGATCCTACAATAGCCAATTTGAAAGGGGACAAGTAGTACATCTTATCCCGACGAAAGGTGGTCTTTGCCTGCAAAGCTCATGGTCGTGAACCAAAAGGTGGGCTGGGCAATGACATCCGTCCTTCTGAGCCAGCGGTCTTTGTCTTGTTGCACCGGAATGGACACCTTTGGGGGATTCCTTGGGGACCCGCATATGTCCTTGCCTCCTTAGCACCAAAGAGGAAATTGTCCTCCTTTGCGCCAGCTGGCGCCCGCCTAGCCTTGGTCGTCCTGGCTCACGTCATCGGGAGCCTCGTGAGGCTGGGTACCTGCATAAAAGTCACTTCCCCTCGGGAGGCAGCTCGGGGACCTGCCCCTCAGGAGATCTTAGCGGCGTCCACCTTGCGAGGCTGAGGGCCCTCGCGAGGGTCTTTTCTTGGGGGTCTTGCAGCTGGGCCGTACCGGGCCGTCGATGAGTCTGCATGCTGGGCCGCAGGCAGGAAAGTCTGGTTACCCCCAATCCTAGAATGTGGATAGTAACCCCCGGGCCCAAGGCGCACTTGAGATGGCTTCAAAGCAAAGCTAAGGAAGGGAGGGCGAAGTGAACCGGGCCCCAATTGCCTGCGGTCCAGGCTTAACACATGGCGCACGATGGGACGTGGACGCCTCCACTTCCCCATGTCACTTCGGCAACTGCCGAGGTTGACAAAAAGCCTGGCATACACCGCGGAGTCATCATCTCTCAAAAGTGAAGGGACACCGGTTTGCTTTCTTCGGTCGCCTATAAGAAGGCACATGGAGCAGAGCCCAAAACTATCTCCGTTTCTTGCTCCTCCATTCCATACTCTTGCTGCAGCATCGAAGGCGCCAGTGAGAAGGTTCTCTGCCGCCGAGAAGGGGAAGGCTCCTCGGGAGGATCCGGAGTTGCCCCCGTCGAAGAGAGGGCACGACTGCCCTCGCAAGGCCAACGCGACGCCTACTGCGGCCCCTCTCCAGCACGAGTGTGCTCCGCTGGTTCCCCGCGCCAGCCCTAGCTGCTGTGGGAAGGGTCCTTCCTGCGGGGGTGTCCATGGAGGCCGCGAAGGACGAGGTCGTGGGGGGAGGCACACGGCGGCCGCCCGACCACCCCAATTGTGGGCTCACTCTGACGGGACGACACGGGAGTTCGTGGTGTGGGTGGAGAGCTCTCTAGGCACATGGATACGGCTCCCGTGCTCCTTGGCGGAGGAGCTGTATCACACCCAATTGCGACCCTATCCTAAAGGAACTCGAAGGTCCCAACAAGGATAGACGCGCATATTGGAGACGCTTTTGCAAGGTGGATATCATTACATCATACCATTCCATGATAGTTGGGGATACATACAGAAGGCATACAATGACACATGAATACAACAACATCATACATAGAGCAACATCCAACTACGGATGAAACACAAACAGAAACTCAAGCGACATTCACCCTGCTAGCCCAGGCTGCCGACCAGGAACCTATCCCCTTAACGATGAAGCAGAAGAAGAACTCAAAACAAGAAAGAATCGCTCTCACGTCATGATCATCACATTACCTGTACCTGCAACTGTTGTTGTAGTAATCTGTGAGCCACGAGGACTCAGCAATCCCATTACCATGGGTATCAAGACTAGCAAAGCTTAAAGGGTATGGAAAGGGGTAAAGTGGTGAGGTTGCAGCAAGCGACTAAGCATGCATGGTGGCTAACTTACAAGTACAAGAATAAGATGAGGAACTACGCAAACGGTCGTAAACTAGTAATGATAAATAAGTGATCCCGAACTACTTACGTTCAAATATAACACCACCGTGTTCTCTTCTCGACCCACTTGAAAAGAAACCATCACAGTTACACAAAAGAAACCATCACAGTTACACATGCAATTGGGTATTTTAATTCGAATCTGGTGTCATGTTCTCTACAACCGAATATTAGAAACTCCCATCTCCCACATAACCGTGGGCACGACTTTCGAAAGATCAAACCCTGCAGGGGTGTCCCAACTTAGCCCATTATAAGCTCACGATCCACGGAGACAATCCTCCATCACGGGAAATCGAATCAGACTCGGGATTCCGGTGCACAAGACATTTCGACAATGTTAAAACAAAACAAGCAAAGACCACCCGGTGCGTCGATACCCTGATAGGAACCGCAGGTATCTCGTTCTCAGGACAACACCGTCTATGTAAAGTGGACGGTAGCCAAAATACCATCGAGTTGCCCCGAGGAGGCACCGCCGACTGCTAGGTAGTTGGACCAACACTCATGTGGAGCACTGGCCCGGGGGTTGATTAAGAGACCTCGGGTGTCGGCGAGTCCCTATGCAAGTTTTAGTTGTTATTAGGAAAATGGTAAAACTAATGTTGAGCCTTGCTAGAAGAGTTTTATTCAAAGCAAACTGTCAAAAGGGGCCCATAAACCCTCAACATGTTAGAGACGCAAAATCAAGGAACATAACACCGATATGACGGAAACTAGGGCGTCAAGAGTGGAACAAAACACCAGGCAAACGGCCGAGCCTTCCACCCTTTACCAAGTATATAGATGCATAAATTAAATAAGAAATATTGTGATATCCCAAAATATTCATGATATCCATGTTCCAACATGGAACAACCTGCAACTAGCAACGCTATAAGAGGGGATGAGCAAAGCGGTAACATAGCCAAACAACGGTTTGCTGGGATGGTGAAAAAGGTTAGAGGTTGTTTCATGGCATATTGGGAGGCTTGATAAACAAGTGGTAGGTAGCGCGACATAGCGATAGCATCGAGACAACTAGCATAGCAAATATGGTAGTGAGATCCACGGTAACGGCCATCTTGCCTGAAATCCCACTAGGAAGAAGAACAATTCCGTGAAGAAGACGAATGGGCGTAGTCGAACAAATCCTCACGATCACAACGAAACTGGAACTATCAAGAAGGAGCACAACCAGAAAGAAGCAAACAACATGGTAAACACACAACAATAAACATGGCATGATGCACAATCAAGTATGATGCATGTCCGGTTGAAATATACATGGCATGGCAAAGTGCAACAAACAACACTACAAATTAAGTGGAGCTCAATATGCAACGAGTTGCATATTGACGAAACACCACATTCAATTATTTAGTTCACTCTTGTTTATGTACCCAACAATTTTTAATGTTGTTAAACATGGCAAGAGGTGAAACATAAGTAAACTAACTATTTAGGCCGAAGCCCAGGCGAAAAGTGGCTGGGCTTGGAGGCTGCTAGGGCTTGGAGGCTGGCCATCCTGGCGCTAGACCAAGTCAACAAGGGGGCGTCTCGTTCATGAAGCAGGGATGTAGGGGCGATGGCCACGGCCGGACTTGGCGACGGGGACGGTGTAGGGGAACTTGGAGCGACTTCGGAGAGGGGCTGGCGGCGTGGATCCAGCGGGGCGGCGCAGATCAAGATCGAGACGAGGAGGTGGAGCGGGCGGTGGCTCCATGGCGTCTCTCGAGGAGGCCCTCTTCTTCACAGAGAAGAGAGACAAGGTGAGCGAGCGGCACGGAAGAAAGGGGCAGCCAAGGTGAAGGGGAGGAGCAGGGGACCGGCCTGGCCGAAGAGGAGGTCAGCGACGTGGCGTGAGGGGAGTCGTCAAGGTTGGAGGCGAGCTCCATGGCAGAGGACGGCCGGCGCTGAAGCTCCTGTGGACACGAGAGGGAGAGGCAGAGGGATTAGAGTGAGAGGAGGAAGGAGCGAAGGCAGGGGAGCGGCGGCACTGGCCTGGCCAGGCGCGGGAGTTGAGGGGCTCAAGGAGCTCGGACGGGGCAGCGCTGCTGCTGTTGGTTCCCGTGGCCGCAGACGAAGGCGGTTGCCGGTGGCAGGTGCTGGCTGCAGGCGACGCTGGTTGGGGACGAGGTGCTCCTCGGGGCTAAGGTGCACGGGGCTTGGGCGACCTTGCGGTCGGCGTGAGAAGGCACGGGCGCTCGAGCATTAGGAGGAGGCCCTGGATCGAGGCCTCAAGTGACTGCGGGCTGCGGGATTGGGTGGAGTTCTTGGATCGAAGCGATCCAAGGAAGAAGGTGAGAGGGGGATGGCTGGCACGAGGAAAACGAAGGAGGTTGCCTAGTGGCGGCAGCTGAGGGAGTGGATGGATTGGACAAGGTAGGGTTGGACTGATATTTATAGCATGTTGTTTTTTTGTTAGGGGTTAATCGGACCCTCCGATCGTAATCAGACGACAGAGAAGAATATGTTAGGTAGACCAGATAAGAAACCAAAGATGTTTTAGGGATGTTTGGAGATGATCCGGACCCAACGGTCATGACTGCCCGGTCCCGGTTCGAGTATGTTTCGAACATGGTTGCGAGGGTGGTCGGTTCACTATGCAGAGAGGTTAGGTCATCAGACAAGAGGGGAATGAGAAACCAAAGATGTTTTAGGGATGTTTGGAGATGATCCGGACCCAACGGTCATGACTGCCCGGTCCTAGTTCGGGTATGTTTCGGACATGGTTGCGAGGGTGGTCGGTGCACTATGCAGAGAGGTTAGGTCGTCAGACAAGAGGGGAATGAGAACCCTGTGAGAAAGGTCAACGAGGACAAGGGGATTGACAAAATGAGAACTGAGGCAAAGAGAGAAGGGGCAACTTCAAACGACTACCAGTTTTATGAAAACATGCGGATGCAATGCACCTGATGCCATGACGAAACGCAACAAGCAAAAATAAAAACACACGACAAAACTTGGAATAGCTGGAAGTCTTCTGGAGCGTAGGTCTCGGGGCGCCACAAGCTTCTAGCGAGGGGGCCCGTCGAGTTGTGGCTATAGCATGACGGGTGCTACAACCAGTCTTCCAAGGTAGAGATCAAGGACACCCCATTCGGCCATGTCTACATGACTTGGGGGTGGGGGCGATCGCCCGCGCCTGCTGCTCGGAGGGGAGGCACACCCTCCCCTCCAAGTACGATGGAGCGGCGACGCTCTTCCAAGGTCTTCAGGAAGGACAACGGATGCCTGGACTACTGCCCGAGGGGTGACAGCAGTGGCGGCGGCCATCCTCCCCCCGAGGACGGATATCGCCGCGGCGGCGATGTCCTCAACGATGTACTTGCCTTTGGCGATGGCCGCGGTGCCTCCAGCGGCGGCGTCACCTCACCAGGAGGAGCCCGAGCGACGATGACTACGATGAGCTGCCACGTCGCCGCACCCCGATCAAGGAGGAGGAGGACTCCGACTTGGCGCCATGGTGCTGGAGTCAGTGCCTCCTGAGCCGCAGCCCTAGGGAGGTCATTCCTATGTCTTTATTTCCTGCACTAGAAATCACGGAGGGGCCCGTGGGGGCGTGTAACAAACTACGACGCTCGCACCTATTGTCATAATGTCCTTTTGCGTTTCTAAGTTGTGTTGGCACCTCTCCTTTAAACTTAAGCCCCTTTTCCCTTGCGGTAGCTTAGTGCCCTGCGTCGTTGGGACACAGTGCCCAGGCAAGCTTCTGTCGCCGCTGGTATGCCAGGTCGCGATGCCGTGTGCAAGGCCAGGAGGTGAGTGACCCAAGGTCTGGTAAGAGCTCCTGAGGAGCGATGCTCAAGAGGTCCCCCCTTGACGCGCAGGCGGCCTTTGGACGGAAAGTAGTTTTCACTTAAACGGTGATGAGGACATAACTACCTTGGATATGACCAAAAATATTGCATATATGCATATTTGTCAGGTGATTTCTAGTGCAAACTATTCAATAATCTATTTATGTTATCCAGAACAAAAATACTTCACACACTTTTGTGTTTTGTCTAATTGCAGGTGTATGGGACATTTGTACAATCCACATATGAAGATAAGGAAGAAAGAGATGTTTATTTGATGTCCAAAAAGTTCTCTCACGTCACTTTTGGCCCAAGAGAAGATAGAGTTTAAGTCTCTCACGTTCTGGATTCAGATTCGGACTGCACAGACATACCTGACTCAAAACGCACACAAGTTTTTCATACGGACTCCGAATTGGGTGATTCTTTTTTTGTTGGAAACTAGATTTCGTGCACTTTCCAACCCAATTGGAATCACCTTCAAATTCGTCCGGAGCGTTGAGTTGTGGACGAAACAATCTGATGCTGCAGCAGAATCCAAGTCAAACTACAAGTCCAAAGGTGTTACATCACCTCCACTTGGGCCCATTGGCCTTGTACGACCTAGATTTAGTTTTAGGATGCCTTGGGACGTCCTCCCACCTCCTTGGCCGCCACCCCTTGCTCCTATATAAGTAGATCCATCTAGTAACTTTTCCTTGGGATTTGTTTAGTTAAAAGTTAGCCATCGCAACTTCGTGTGCTTCGTTTGTGTCCAACGACCAGACCAAGACCACTTTTCGGATCCCCACCATTATCAATACTTCATACATATTCGCGATATTTAGATTGCTTTTATCATATTCTTGCTTGTTCTTCGATTGCTTGCAGGAATAGACCTTCGTGGTCAGGCTGGTCGTGCTCCGGCGTGGTCAATAACCTCTCGGAGTTGGTTTAGTGATTGCTAAGGCACGACATCGTTGCACGTTTGTAGTCGGATCGTCAAAGTCGTCTCCACCAAATCGATAATTATCATCTCATCGAAAGATCGGGACACCCCGCCTCTATCAAGTGGTATCAGTTTTCAGGTTGCTCGGTGAGAATTTCCAGTTTGTCCTAGATTAGATTTATTTTCTTACCTATTGTCCAAGAAAAAGCCACAAAACAAAAGTTAGATCAATTCATCCTTTGTCCTAGCCAGACTGAGCCTTTGCAATTTTCTTTTCATTGTTTGCATTATTGAATTATCGGTTGTATCGCCGTGTCGAGTTGCTGGTCTTAGTGTCTAGTTCCTTTAGAGTTTCGAGTTCTGTTCACATTAGTCACGCAGCCGCTACATCATTATCCCATCTGCTGTCCACCATCCCATCCACCAATTTCCACCACGTGCTACGCACTGTTTATTGTCATAATCATAGTTGATGTCACTCACATCTTCGCCAGATCGAATCTGCATCTTATCTAGTTTGTCTTGGAAAGAGGGAGAAAAAGAAGATAAAGAAAAAAAAGAGAGAAAAAAGGAAAGAAAAAAAAAGAAAAAGAGGGAGAAGAAAAAGAAAAAAAAAGCGTGAGAAAAAAAAGAGAGAAGAAAATAAATTGGATCTATCTAGAATCAATCTCGTACCTGAATTCGGATTGGAATCTGTTTTGCGCACTGTTCAGTAAAACAGGTGTATCTTCCTCATACGAAGTCCATTTTGGCTCCGTGAGTACTCAAATTGAAGATAGCGACGAGCCGCATCTAAATAGTTGCAGAAGCATGTTCAATATTTGACACCTCAAAATCGGCTTCTAAATAAGTCTTTTTGCCCTCCGAAGTTCGTGAACACAGCTTGTTCCAATTTTTCAGGCCAGTTTTAGAATTCTTTGACTCCTCATATCAACTCGGAATTGAGTGATTCTTTTTGCATTGGAAAGCTTGAGTTAGTAGCATTCTTTGAAAGAATTTATTAGAAAATTGTCTCAAACTTTTCAAGAGGAAAGTTGGAGAGAGAGTTGTTGTATATCCTGCTTGGCAGTTATTTTTCATCATTATCTTCACTGCCGTTGTGATCTTCACTTATATCTTGCTGTAAAGAGCTACTTAGTATCCTTCATTGATGCTAGTTGTGCTACGCCGTGACCTTATTAGTGTTCTAGGCTCGCGTCTCTAGTCCGGTCTAGCCTAGGACCAGCACAGTACCGTCGTTGAGAGTTTATTCAACATTGCATCTTTGAATTGATTATTGCTAATCTTTTGCTACCATATATAGCCAACCCAGCTCCACATATTTCTACACCGTGTATACGTACGCTCCCCTGGCAATCGCTTTACTCAATATTCGGAGTTACTTGACACCGCTGGTTGCCGATCACCGCCTGCTGCATGGTAAGAACTTGTAAGACATTGATATTTGCTTTACTATGAGCGTTTTACCACCACATCCTAGTAGTTATAGGAACATTATTTCTGGGTTTTGTTTCTTGTTCTACTAATCATGACAGGATCCAGAGTCAATTCATGGACTTTGTCGATCGCGGGAGACGTGCCACCACCTTTGCAAATACCACAACCGTCACGAGAGGTGCACAAACATCCAAATGCACATGATCAGGTTAATGTATCTATACCACCATTTAATGGCCGTTTTAACCTGCTTTATATATTGAATGGGAGTTCGACATAAAAAATATATTTGCTTCCCATAATTTCGATGAACATAAAAAGGTTAAGGTTGCGGTTGGTTCTTTCACTGGTTATGCTTTGGTTTGGTGGAGTGAATATTGTCAGTTACACCCTGATTATATACCTACTACTTGGGATGATTTGAAACTTGCCATGCGACATACTTTCATCCCTGCTTATTATACTCGTGACATGATTAAGAAGTTGCAACACTTAAAACAAGGTAGTGAAACTGTAACAAAATATTATGATGATTTACAAACTACCTTGTTGCATTCCTCTTTAGAAGAAAGTGAAGATGATTTTATGGATAGATTTTGGGGAGGATTAAACCGTGATATTCAAGAGATACTAATTCATGAAGAGTGTTATCCTATGGACCATTTGTTTCATCTTGCTTGCAAAGCTGAACAGGAAATAAAACGACGTGTTGGCCACGAGGAGAACAAGCGCACGGTGCACATTCCAAGAGTTGATATGATTGTTCCTTCAACTACTAGGCATACTATGACAACCACATCCGTTGTTGTCAGGACTACATCACCTCCACCATGTGACACATCGCCCCCGAGAGTGGCTACATCAACTGAGTTGATCATAAGAGGTAATGACAAAGGTACTGATCTTCCATCTCTACATGAGAATGATGAATGCCTTGTCAATTTGAATGCACCATCTGATGAGCTACCCACTACTTTGATCACACCACCTATTTTAGAGGACTACGTTGATAATTTGACTTTGCCATGTGATCAAACAACTGAAATACCAACAATTTTGAGTGCACCCATTGAATTAACTATTGATGCAAAAGAACCAATGTTTAATCATTTTGATATGACCTCTAATCTTGGTGATCATTCTGTGTTGTATGACTTATTGCATGTTTGCTTATTTAAGCATGTTGTAGCATGTAAATTTGATGCAAGTAAGGTTTATTCACCAATGTTGGGATGGTTTAATGATGAACATTGTCAATCTTTTGAAATGAATAAGAGCTTCACTTATATGTGCAAACTGAGTTGCAATATTTTCATGCCTTCTACTTCTAGTGCTCTGATACCACTTGATAGAGGCGGGGTGTCCCGATCTTTCGATGAGATGATAACTATCGATTTGGTGGAGACGACTTTGACGATCCGACTACAAACGTGCACGACATTGCGCCTTAGCAATCGCTAAACCAATCTCCTGAGGTTACTGATGATGCCGGAAGCACGGTCAGCCTGACCACGAAGGTCTATTCCTGCAAGCAATCGAAGAACGAGCAAGAATATGATAAAGCAATCTGAATATTGCAAATATATATGAGGTATTGATAATGGTGGGGATCCGTAAGCGGTCTTGGTCTGGTCGTTGGACACAAACGAAGTACACGAAGTTGCAATGGCTAACTTTTAACTAAACAAATCCCAAGCAAAAGCTACTAGATGGATCTACTTATATAGGAGCAAGGGGTGGCGGCCAAGGAGGTGGGAGGACGTCCCAAGGCAGCCTAAAACTAAATCTAGGTCGTACAAGGCCAATGGGCCCAAGTGGAGGTGATGTAACACCTTTGGACTTGTAGTTTGACTCGGATTCTGCTGCAGCATCAGATTGTTTCGTCCACAACTCAATGCTCCGGACGAATTTGAAGGTGATTCCAATTGGGTTGGAAAGTGCACGAAATCTAGTTTCCAACAAAAAAAAATCACCCAATTCGGAGTCCGTATGAAAAACTTGTGTGCGTTTTGAGTCAGGTGTGTCTGTGCAGTCCGAATCTGAATCCAGAACGTGAGAGACTTGGACTCTATCTTCTCTTGGGCCAAAAGTGACGTGAGAGAACTTTTTGGACAGCAAATAAACATCTCTTTCTTCCTTATCTTCATATGTGGATTGTACAAATGTCCCATACACCTGCAATTAGACAAAACACAAAAGTGTGTGAAGTATTTTTGTTCTGGATAACATAAATAGATTATTGAATAGTTTGCACTAGAAATCACCTGACAAATATGCATATATGCAATATTTTTGGTCATATCCAAGGTAGTCATGTCCTCATCATCCTCCCCTTCTTGAAAATAAAGCCGTCCTCGGCGTTCCTTAATCTGAAATGTGGCTAACAAAAGAGACAAGGTGTACATGTTGTATATGTATATTTCATCCATTTTTACTTCCCTTGATTTTTGCATATATGACACATGAATAGATGAGTAACTTGCATAGTTCATAAAATCTAAAGCCAAAAAATTAGCACAAGAAGTAGAAGGCATGAAAATATTGCAACTCAGTTTGCACATATAAGTGAAGCTCTTATTCATTTCAAAAGATTGACAATGTTCATCATTAAACCATCCCAACATTGGTGAATAAACCTTACTTGCATCAAATTTACATGCTATAACATGCTTAAATAAGCAAACATGCAATAAGTCATTCAACACAGAATCATCACCAAGATTAGACGTCATATCAAAATGATTAAACATTGGTTCTTTTGCATCAATAGTTAATTCAATGGGTGCACTCAAAATTGTTGGTATTTCAGTTGTTTGATCACATGGCAAAGTCAAATTATCAACGTAGTCCTCTAAAATAGGTGGTGTGATCAAAGTAGTGGGTAGCTCATCAGATGGTGCATTCAAATTGACAAGGCATTCATCATTCTCATGTAGAGATGGAAGATCAGTACCTTTGTCATTACCTCTTATGATCAACTCAGATGATGTAGCCACTCTCGGGGGCGATGTGTCACATGGTGGAGGTGATGTAGTCCTGACAACAACGGATGTGGTTGTCATAGTATGCCTAGTAGTTGAAGGAACAATCATATCAACTCTTGGAATGTGCACCGTGCGCTTGTTCTCCTCGTGTCCAACACGTCGTTTTATTTCCTGTTCAGCTTTGCAAGCAAGATGAAACAAATGGTCCATAGGATAACACTCTTCATGAATTAGTATCTCTTGAATATCACGGTTTAATCCTCCCCAAAATCTATCCATAAAATCATCTTCACTTTCTTCTAAAGAGGAATGCAACAAGGTAGTTTGTAAATCATCATAATATTTTGTTACAGTTTCACTACCTTGCTTTAAGTGTTGCAACTTCTTAATCATGTCACGAGTATAATAAGCAGGGACGAAAGTATGTCGCATGGCAAGTTTCAAATCATCCCAAGTAGTAGGTATATAATCAGGGTGTAACCGACAATATTCACTCCACCAAACCAAAGCATAACCAGTGAAAGAACCAACCGCAACCTTAACCTTTTTATGTTCATCGAAATTATGGGAAGCAAATATATTTTTTATGTCGAACTCCCATTCAATATATAAAGCAGGTTTAAAACGGCCATTAAATGGTGGTATAGATACATTAACCTGATCATGTGCATTTGGATGTTTGTGCACCTCTCGTGACGGTTGTGGTATTTGCAAAGGTGGTGGCACGTCTCCCGCGATCGACAAAGCCCATGAATTGACTGTGGATCCTGTCATGATTAGTAGAACAAGAAACAAAACCCAAAAATATTGTTCCTTCAACTACTAGGCATACTATGACAACCACATCCGTTGTTGTCAGGACTACATCACCTCCACCATGTGACACATCGCCCCCGAGAGTGGCTACATCATCTGAGTTGATCATAAGAGGTAATGACAAAGGTACTGATCTTCCATCTCTACATGAGAATGATGAATGCCTTGTCAATTTGAATGCACCATCTGATGAGCTACCCACTACTTTGATCACACCACCTATTTTAGAGGACTACGTTGATAATTTGACTTTGCCATGTGATCAAACAACTGAAATACCAACAATTTTGAGTGCACCCATTGAATTAACTATTGATGCAAAAGAACCAATGTTTAATCATTTTGATATGACCTCTAATCTTGGTGATGATTCTGTGTTGAATGACTTATTGCATGTTTGCTTATTTAAGCATGTTGTAGCATGTAAATTTGATGCAAGTAAGGTTTATTCACCAATGTTGGGATGGTTTAATGATGAACATTGTCAATCTTTTGAAATGAATAAGAGCTTCACTTATATGTGCAAACTGAGTTGCAATATTTTTATGTCTTCTACTTCTTGTGCTAATTTTTTGGCTGTAGATTTTATGAACTATGCAAGTTACTCATCTATTCATGTGTCATATATGCAAAAATCAAGGGAAGTAAAAATGGATGACATATACATATACAACATGTACACCTTGTCTCTTTTGTTAGCCACATTTCAGATTAAGCAACGCCGAGGACGGCTTTATTTTCAAGAAGGGGAGGATGATGAGGACATGACTACCTTGGATATGACCAAAAATATTGCATATATGCATATTTGTCAGGTGATTTCTAGTGCAAACTATTCAATAATCTATTTATGTTATCCAGAACAAAAATACTTCACACACTTTTGTGTTTTGTCTAATTGCAGGTGTATGGGACATTTGTACAATCCACATATGAAGATAAGGAAGAAAGAGATGTTTATTTGCTGTCCAAAAAGTTCTCTCACGTCACTTTTGGCCCAAGAGAAGATAGAGTCCAAGTCTCTCACGTTCTGGATTCAGATTCGGACTGCACAGACATACCTGACTCAAAACGCACACAAGGTTTTCATACGGACTCCGAATTGGGTGATTCTTTTTTTGTTGGAAACTAGATTTCGTGCACTTTCCAACCCAATTGGAATCACCTTCAAATTCGTCCGTAGCGTTGAGTTGTGGACGAAACAATCTGATGCTGCAGCAGAATCCGAGTCAAACTACAAGTCCAAAGGTGTTACATCACCTCCACTTGGGCCCATTGGCCTTGTACGACCTAGATTTAGTTTTAGGCTGCCTTGGGACGTCCTCCCACCTTCTTGTCCGCCACCCCTTGCTCCTATATAAGTAGATCCATCTAGTAGCTTTTCCTTGGGATTTGTTTAGTTAAAAGTTAGCCATCGCAACTTCGTGTACTTCGTTTGTGTCCAACGACCAGACCAAGACCGCTTACGGATCCCCACCTTTATCAATACTTCATATATACTCGCAATATTCAGATTGCTTTTATCATATTCTTGCTTGTTCTTCGATTGCTTGCAGGAATAGACCTTTGTGGTCAGGTTGATTGTGCTCCGGCGTGGTCAATAACCTCTCGGAGTTGGTTTACCGATTGCTAAGGCGCAACGTCATGCACGTTTGTAGTCGGATCGTCAAAGTCGTCTCCACCAAATCGATAGTTATCATCTCATCGAAAGATCGGGACACCCCGCCTCTATCAAACGGGATCGCGGAAACAGGAGTGTGGTGTCGATAGTAAAGCTCATGCTTGGCGTGGAGAAGATGACTTTAGCTCTGGGTGCTCATGATTCACAAGGTGTTTTTGCGTTGCGAGGATGTGCTTTCCTGGAGCCTGGCTCTCCTTTCCACCTTGAAACACATCAAGGCAAACCTGGCTAGGGGAGCGTGAAAAACCTGGTGCATCTTTAGTATTTCAAACGACGCCTGTGCGTTGAGACGACACCCTACTTTCCATACTCCTGGGTGGGGTTTGCCCCTCTCCTTCTTGCTGACCATGGTGCTCTGCGTTCTCAAGGCCCGACCCTCGGGCGAGCTCAGCCGCCGCTGGTATGTCAGCTCGCGCTACCTAGGACAAGGCTAGGCTAGTAAGGGCTCCTAAGGCGTGATGTCAAGAGCCCCCCTTTTAACGTGCAAGCGGTTTGCACGAAAAGGGGTGGTTCTCCCCCCAAAGGCGCCCAAGGAGGGCTTTGTCCAGCCGCACGCGGCATGCGAAGTGATTTTACTTAGCCTTGCAAATCGGACTGCTGCTTGATCGTGGCGGGCCCTTCAGGGTTGACAAGGCGTCGACGAGGCCGCTCGAGGCCCTTTATCCTGAGGTTCCTGCGTATTAGGCAGCTACGAAACACAAGGGGCGGTGCGTGCTTGCTGATCTGCTCGCGATAATTCCAAGAGATGAAGGCACTAAGGAGTCAGTGAGGTGACGTATACGGGGTCGGCCCGCGAGCCAGAGCTTTGTCTCTGAGATTTATCAGCGCCGCAGGCACTGACCCAAGCACAGGCTCCATGCCGGTAGCCCCCCTCTCATGGGACATTCAAGGGGAGAGATGGCAACACGTGGAGCCCATCAAGGTGACTCCCGTGGTAGTATACCATCAAACGCAAAGTTAACAACCACGACAGCTCATGAAGGCGTAATTGGTTCAAGGTACATGAACGAAGTGACCTGGCTACAGGGTCGGGCCAGACAGCTTGACAATAATGCAGCCAGGGGGCATCCTCAATTGAACAAATCAAAAAGTCACCTGCCACCGGTGTCATAGGAGCATCGAGGTAGCCGAAGAATCATGCCGTGGAGATTGCTCCTCATGAACTGGGCAGCTCTGGAGGCCTCGGGAGCTCACGAGGCCCAGGGGCTCGCAAAGGTCCAAGACTACCTGAGACGCGACCGCCAAGCGCCTGGCCTCATGAGACACCATAGCATGCTTCACGAGGCACTGGTATGAGGCGCCCTCGTGCAGCAGGCCAAACGGCATGCAGACGTAGTTGCAGGGGTAGTTCCCACTCCGGTCAACGCGCGATAGCCAAAAAGGTCCTACGAAGCGGCCTTGTTGAGGCCCAGAATGTTGATGCAGACGGGTAACTCGCCACCCACGTCGGGGGCGGCAGCTGCACTGGTAGACCGCACGGGGCGGCGCTTGCCGCACATGGTGTGCGCCTCCTGAAGCTCCTCGATCGCCTTGGTGATGAACTCTCGCACGCCTGACACCTCACGTGGTACTCCTCGCTCATGGGGGCCTGCACCGAAGCGTGACTCCAAGTGTTTCCCGAACACCTCCCTCGTTGCACTGATCAGGTCGGAGGCTCTCCAGATGGGAGCCCCCCAGCCCGTCCTGAGGTAAGCACCTGGCGTGCCTTCCTATGTGGGAGGAAGGGGTGCCCGAGCAATGGGCGCGGAGCCTGAGGCACCACCAGCGGGCATCTCGGCCTCCTAACGGCTCTTCGGGAGGAGCCGCTTCTCCTTCATGGGGATGGCCTTGGGAGGCAGGATGCCGCTTTCGTCGTCAGAGTTTTCAGCTGTCGTGGCTCGGTAGGTGCGATCAAGAGAGCAGACCGCATGCTTTTCATCGTAGGCAACCGGATGATGCCACTGCATGGCATCTTGAGGACATTGTAGCCATGGAGGGTTGCCGCCATAAACTTGGTGAGGGCAGGGTAACCGAGGATGGCGTTGTATGGGAGGTCGATGTGGGAGACGTGGAAGTAGATGAGCTAGGTGTGGTAGTTGTCACGCTTGCCGAAGGTGACAAGGAGGCGCACCTGGCCTAGGGGACGGTGCAAGGTTGTCAGAATCGCGATTCCGTTATACGATTCTATGACTTTACGATCCAAACTAACCCATATGATTCTACGACTTTAGTTCATAGAATCTACGTTTCTACGATCCTCATAATGAAGATTCTACGATTGCGATCCTAGCATAGGAGCTCCGATCCGATTCAAAATCACGAATCTGACAACCTCACGGTGGAGCCGTTGGTCACCCTAGAGAATGGATTGACGGGCATGTGTTGATCATAGGGAATCTAAAGCATCTCGAAGGGCTCGATATAGAGCACATTGAGCCTAGCGCCACCATCGATTAGAGTCTTGGTGACGAGGACATTGCTGATGGTCGGCGTGCAAAGCATGGGGAGCACGCCTACGGCAGCCGAGCACTTGAGGTGGTCCTTGGAGTTGAAGGTAATGGCGGACTGGGACCACCTGAGGGGACGCGCGGTCTCCAGCTTTAGGAGGGCCACGTTCACCTCACGAGAGAACTGCTTGAAGATGCGGTTTAAGGCAGGGGCCTGGGCACCACCCAGGATGTAGGTGATTGCATGGGACTCCTTGAAGCCCCCTGCCCCATCATTCTGTCAGTTGGTGTCATTTCTCCTTGGTGGCGGCAGCGTAGAGAGGTCGGCCTTGCCCTGAGGATGGGCCTCACGAGGCTGGTCACGCCAGTTGTCCTCATGAGGCTAATCGCGCCGGTACTCTGCCATGGCCTCCTCCACGGCCGTAGCTACGGTTGCCGCGCTCGGGACAGCGGCCGAGGCGCCCGTCACGGATTTCCATGAGCTCCTAGCATTCGTTGGTGTTGTGGTTGTGTACGTTGTAGAAGACGCGGAATGGACGGTTGCCCCTGGGAGCCTCATCATGGTCACGAGTGCGCTTCATCTCAGGCTCTGCTACCAGCACGGTGGGGCCCTTGTGCTCGCCTCCTTAGCCTTCACTTTCTTGTCTTCAAGGTTGGCCTCCGAGAGCTCAAGGAGGGAGATGCGGCCCTCTTCGGCCCTTGCACACTTGTTTGCCATGTTGAACATCTCCAGGACCGAGCACAAGTCGTCATGGATGGCAAGCTCCTCTTTCATCTTGACGTGCCTGACACCATCGGGAAACGCCAAGATGATGGCCTTGTTCTACACCTTCGAGATCTTGAGGCGAACATTTGTGAAGCACTGTATGTACTTGTGCAGAGTCTCGCCTGACTGCTGCTTCACGCGCCGCAGGTCGTTCACTATAGGGGCGTGGTCACGGGTGCCCAAGAAGTTGGCGATGAATCGCTCGCGAAGCTTGTCCCAGGAGGAGATCGATCCCTCCGGGAGGTGCAAGAGCTAGGAGCACGCACCGTCCTTGAGGGCGATTGGGAAACCAGTTCGCCATGATTTTGTCATCACCATTCACAAGCTTGATGCTCAGCGAGTAGAGCTGGAGGAACTCTGCTGGGTTGGGTGTGCCGTAGTAGCGCAGAGGCAGGTCTGGCTTGAACTTGCTGGGCCAAACAACGCGACGTAGCTCTGGGTGAAGGCATGGCAACGCGCTGCACTCAAAGGCGCATCACGCATGATGGGAGCTCGGTCTTGATGTCCACGCGCCGCAACCTCTAGCGGCGCATGGTCTTGATGCTGGCACAATAGTGAGCGGAGCGCACATGCGTTACCTTGTGGACGCTGCACCACCACTAGCTTGCCTCATCCCGTGCCGACGTCGGTGCCTCACGTGGCAGGTCGCGTGGGTGCGCATCGCGCCTGGGCCCGGGGTCGGTGCCGCACAGAGGAGGAGGAGGACGGACGCCGTGGGCCACGTCCCCTGCCCGGGAGGGCGGGGGACGCAGTGAGTGGGACGGCGCCGGGGCCTCGCCGGCGGCAGGGACGAGCTCGGTGATGCGGCCGAGCTAGGCATCATAGCCCTCCTCGGCGGGGCAGTAGCGCGACAGCTCGTGCACCATGAGTATCACAGCCTGCACATTCGCCGGCCCGCGGCGAGCATGGGAGGACGATGCCATGGTGGGAGTGAGAGAAGAAGTGGCTGTGCAGCCTTAATGCCGCATGGAGGGTGGCAACAAGGAGTCCCTCTGCTCATGTGCAGCAGGGTCATTGGCAGTGTTAGCTGCGGGAGAGGGAGAGTGGCGCAGGACGCCATGACCCACGGGTGTCGTCAGGGTGATGCAAACAGCCTGGCGCTTGGCACAGACTCGGCGAGCTTCGGCCATGAAGCGACGGAACGGAGACGATGCGGAACCAGAAGAATGATTTTGACATGCCCCTACCTGGCATGCTAAATGTTGGAACCAGAGCTCCGCGGACCCAACAGGGTTCGAACTCTGGGGCATGTACGAAGATCTAAACCAGTTCCGGCCTCAGGCTCATCGCCTCACGGCCTTGGCCACGCCGAGTTCGTGCGAGCGGGGAAGAAGATGAACACAGAGACTTACCCATGTTTGGGACACCTTGCGGTGTAAAACCCTACTCCTGCTTTGTGGTCGATTGGCCTCATGAGGAGGTTGAGGATGAACTAGTACAATGGATGAGTTGCCTCGCGAGGGCTCTGGGAGTGAAGGTGGAATCAATCCCCTTCGGTCCCCCTCTATGGTGGAGACTAGCCAATTCTTATAGTGGCCTTGGTCTTCTTCTGTCATAGATTAGGCAGGAAGGGATCCTACAAGAGCAAATTTGAAAGGCGACAAGTAGTACATCTTATCCTGACGAAAGGTGGTCTTCACCTGCAAAGCTTCTGGTCAAGACGAAGAGGTGGGCTCGGCGATGAAATCGGTCCTTCCAAGCCATCGGTCTTGGTCTTGTTACACCGGAATGGAAACTTTGGGTGATTCCTTGGGAACCCGCGTACATCCTTGCCTCCTTAGCACCAAAGAGGAAATTGTCCTCCTCTGTGCTTGCTAGCGCCCGCCTGGCCTTGGTCATCATGGCTCACATCATCGGGAGCCTCGTGAGGCTGGGTACCTGCATAGAAGTCTCTGCCCCTCGGGAGGCAGGCTTGGGGAGCTTCCCCTCGTGAGGTCTTGGTGTCATCCGCCTCGCGAGGCTGGGGGCCTTTGCAAGGGTCTTGTCTTGGGGGTCTTGCAGCTGGGTTGTGCCGGGCCGTTGATGAGTCCGTGTTTTGGGCCGTAGGCAGGAAAGTGTGGGTACCCCCGATCCCAGAACACTAACAACATCAGGGAGTTGAGAGAGGGAAGGAGATACTCCCTCTATTCGATAATGTAGTGCATATAAATTTTTTAGAAGTCAAACTTTGGAAACTTTCACCAAGTTTACACGGATAATTATTTATATCTACAATACCAAAGATACATCATATGAAACTACTTCTTGTGATGAATCTAATGATATATGTTTGCCGTTTTAGATGTAAATGTTTTACTCATGTACCTATGTCGGTGTACAAAAGTAGGGGGCCTCTTTGTACCCCTTTACTTGTGCACGGGCAGTCAGAGCCGCACCTATGGCCATGCTTAGAGGGGCAGAAGAAGGAAGCAAAAGTACAAGGCTACTGAAGTAGCGCTCAAACCAGGGGCACAAAAGGTAATGCGACAAGATGGGATTCCCCCGTCAAGACCCTTGCCAGAGCCGCCTGCGCAGCCCCGGCAAGAGCTTTGCCTGGCCAACTTACCCAACGCCAGCAAGGCCACCACCCTTGAGCCTGAGAGTTCCGATACCATCGACAACATTGGAACCAAAGCTCAGGAGGACGCCTGCATGGTGGCATGCAGATCTTTGTGAAGACAAAGGGCCTGCGAGGCCTAGATAGGAACCGGAAGACGACAATCCTCGGCAAGATCCTTGCCGAGGAAATTCAGGAGACCTCCGGCAAGATCCTTGCCGGGGACGACCGCGATGCCACGGCAGAGCCTTGCCAAGGATGTCAGCGGGGCCGCGGTCAGGCCCACATCTGCCAAGGCTTCACCGTCGTCCCCATGCAGCTGCCAGCTCAGCCAGCTAGGCGAGCACCTGCGTGGTGACGTGCGGCCTCTAGACCGAGTTAGCAAGCACCTGTGTGGAGACGTGCGGCCTCTAGACCGAGTCAGCAAGCACCTGCGTGGTGGCATGCAGATCTTCGAGAAGACTCTGCCACCGCACCAGCCCAGCAGCCAGCCAACATGGCACTGCAACAACTCATCAGCCCGGACGCGCGTCAGAGCCAGGTGAGGCGGCAACAGCTGGGACGAGCTTCCTTGCCGTCCCCGATAAAGCAAGAAGGAAACATCAGAAGCGCATTAAATGAGTTTGTCCGATGGTGCCAGAGGATAGACTTAGCCACTGTATACCTTTCCACCTCCCGTGTGCCACTGTGGCGACCCATTTTTTCTATAAAAGGAGGCCCGAGCCATACTGAGGGGGGATACGGTTCTTTGGAACAAGTCACGCGCCGTAGCTAGTTCAAGAACTCAAGAACACTCAAATATACACCAAGGCGGGACTAGGGTATTACGCATCCTCGCGGCTCGAACCTGGGTAAACGATCCTTGTGCTGACTCCTAGACCCGCTCTTTCCACAACCTCGTGCCCGACGATCGTAGTAGGGACTCCAGTGATCCCATAGGTGTCATTTTCCACCAACATCTTGGGCGCGCCAGGTAGGGGGCGCAGTTGTGGAAATCTGGTCTAGCCGCTAGTTTAGCAGTTCTTCATCGCCATGGCTCCCAAGAAGAAGATGGCAATGGCGACCAGTTCATTCGGAGCCAGACGGCCCGTACCGGTGCGGCCAAGTAGCGGGGCGGTCGCGGACGGAAGCCGAGGTGTGGCCCGCGAACACCCACATCGATCTGGCAGTCAAAGCCTGGCGAGCGGCGTCATTCGTGCGCAAGACGATGGGCCGCACACTGCCAAATCCAAAGACGGAGCTGGGCCCCCTGCAGGCGACAAGGGGCCCTCCAAGGACGGTGCCGTGCCACCTACCGGCGGCATGGCGACCTCCAAGACACCTACGTCGGCGCCCATGACGCGCTCTTCCCAAGTTGTGCGCGATGAGCAGCGTCACCATGCTGGTGACCCTGGGCGCCGTCGTGGGAAGAGTCCTGCGCATCCTTCGCGGGACGAAGGAGGCCAACATGCATGTCGAAGTGCTGGCGAAAATGGCGTACAACCACAAGGCCATGGTAGAGGTCCTTCTAACGTGGTTAGAAGTCGGAGCACGTCATGGTCCACACAGCTTTTGCCACCACCCACGCCAGCAAAAGCTTTGGAGCACGCGCAGCTGCTCCTCGACTTTCCTCCTGCCGTGGAAAAGCTTGATGAGTGGAGAGCCACCATCGGGAGCCTCGTCGGCGTCGCCAAAAAAGATGAGCCGCGACCAGCGGGTCCCTTAGGTCGACGCTCCGTCGAGCCACCACACGCCAGTGGTGGAAGGGCCGGAGGTGATGCAGCCACGGTGCACTCTCCTCCCCCATGCCAGTTACCGCGGGTGTCGGTCCATCGTGATGACGCTTGTGATAACATTTCCATAGCGTCATCCGACCAACGGACCCACCATGATTAGTGCCAAGTTCTTCGGGAGCGAGCCCTTGAAGATGCTTGAACCACCATCGAACGCCAGCGTGAAGCGCGCCACCAGTCAGATAGGCGGGCAGGGCCCACTATGGACCACCCGACACCGGGAGGCTATGGTGGCCTACCCTACGAGGTGAGTTGCCCAGCCTTTACCCGTGAGTTGCGGCAGTTCCAGTGGCCCTCCCACCGCACGTTCAAGCCCGACGTTGGCGAGAAGTACAACGACAAGACTCACCCATCAGAGTTCCCCAGCATCTACACCATCGCGATGCAAGGTGCTGGAGCCCGCGATGACAAGGTGCTTGCCAATTACTTCCCGTTGGCACTTAAGCCCAATGTCATGTCATGGTTGGTGCACTTGCCAGTGGATTCCATTTCTTCTTGGTCAGATTTGTGTCATGAGTTCGTTAGCGCTTTCACTGGGGGCCGTCAAGATCATGGCCAGGCAAGCGATTTTCATATCATCCCCCAGAAGGAAGGTGAAAGCCTGCGCAAGTACATATAGAGGTTCAGCCGGGTGCAGTACAACATCCCAGATGTTAATCCCGCCGCCGTGATCAGCGCATTCCATCAGAATGTGCGCAAGCGCAAGATGCGTGAAGAGCTGGCGATGAACAAGATCAAAGATGTGGCCAAACTTTATGTTCTGGCCGATAGGTGCGCTCGAGCTGAAGAGGGGAGGAAGTACCCCGGCGAGGACACTGGTGCGGAAACCGACTCCATAGACGAAGACATCGCCGCCCTGACGAAGAAGGGCCAGCGCCACAACAGAAAGCGCAAGAGCAAGGCCGTGCTTGCCGTCGATGGATCCGACGACACCGGCGCTGCCAAGAAGACCAAGGCAAACGACCCCGGCAAGTAAATTGCCGGGTGCGCCGCTTGCCGGGCCTTGGCGGCTACCGACAAGCGAGGAAGCTCTGACAAGCAGTAGTGCAAGATCCACCGCACCAAGGGCCACGACCTCCAGAACCGCCGACAAGTTGAGCTGCTTGCTGAGAAGCAAAAAAGCTGAGTATGAGAGGTGGGACAAGGAAAAAGGGTTAGGACGGTGCCGAAGGATCCGACGAGAAGCGTGGCGGCCAAGGAGGCCACCGTGGCAAGGATAACCAGCAAGAGAGGCCAGCCCGAGGCCGCGACAAGAAGCAGGAAGATGATGTTCATGACGAGGATGACGAGTCCGGCGACCATGAGTTTCAGAAAGCTACGGAGGCCATGTGCGTCGACGGTGGCGCCTCGCTGCACACCTCTCACCGCCAGCTCAAGCAGTGGGCGTGTGAGATCGCAACGGTGGAGCCATCATTCAACGCTCAAAAGCCACTGAAGTGGTCCAGCACGCCTATCATTTTTGACACCGAGGACTACCCGGATCGCACAACTGTGGTCGGGTGTCTGCCATTGTTGGTTTCACCAACGATATGCAACCTCAAGGTGACAAAGATGCTAGTTGACAGCGGGGCCGATCTGAACTTGATCTCGCCTATTATGGTCAAAAGGCTGCAGATTCCTGATGGAGACCTCGAAGAGACCGGCACGTTTCAAGGGGTCAACCCAGGAAGGAGTTAGCTGAAAGGTAAGGTCACGCTACCCGTGACGTTTGGAGGCGAGTTGAACTACAGGACGGAGAGGATTGCCTTCAATGTAGCCAAGATCCCCTTGCCCTACAACAGGATCCTCGGCCGCGTGGCACTAGCCAAGTTCATGGCGGCATCACATTATGCCTACAACACACTGAAGATGCCTGGGCCGATGACCATCATCACCGTCCCCTCCGAGAAGAACGCACTGATCTGCGCTGACAAACTCTACCGGGAAGCAGTTGTGGGGACTGCCGCCAAGGCACTTGCTCCTACCGCCGAAGCCCCAAGAGGGAAGAAGACCGGCAAGACCTCTCGCACCCACTCCGGCAAGCGCACCTCTTTGGAGTGCTGTGCTCCCGTCGAGGACGTGCCAGAGAGCTCCACCGGCAAGAGCAAGAAATCCAGAGCTGCACCACTAGAGACCAAGAAGGTGTCCGTTATGGAGTATGGCACGGGAGGGGCTTTCACCATAAGCTCCAGCCTTGATAGCAAACAGGAAGGCACGCTCGTCACTTTCCTATGGGTGAATGTTGATGTGTTTGCATGGCAAGCATCCGACATCCCCGGCGTTCCTAGGGAGGTGATTGAGCACCATCTTGTTGTTTGTCCTCATGCGTGACACATCAAGCAGAAGGTTAGGAATCAAGCTTTGGAAAGGCAGGAGTTCATCACAGATGAGATCAGGAAGCTGGAAGCGGCAAGCTTGGTGACAGGAGTACTCCATCCGATGTGGTTGGCCAATCCGGTGGTGGTGTGCAAGGCGAATGGGAAATGGAGGCTGTGTATTGATTACACAGATATCAATAAGGCCCGTCCAAAAGACCCTTTCCCGTTGCCACGCATTGACTAGATTGTTGACTCCACGGCCAGGTGTGACTTGTTGTCATTCCTTGATGCCTACTCAGGATACCCACAGATTTTCATGACGAGAGAAGATGAAGAGAAGACAACATTCATCACCTCGTGTGGTGCGTATTGCTTTTTACAGATGTCTTTCGGGTTGAAGAGTGCTGGCTCAACGTTTGCAAGAGCAGTCGAAATTGGTTTTGAGCCCCAACTGCATAGAAATATAGAAGCTTATATGGATGACATAGTGGTCAAAACCACTGACAAGGCAACACTTGTACAAGATTTGGAAGAGACGTTTGCAAATTTGCGCAAGATCAACCTCAAGCTGAACCCTGAGAAGTGTGTCTTCGGTGTTCCATCCGACAAACTTCTCGGGTTCTTTGTGTCACAGCGTGGGATCAAGGCGAATGCAGACAAGACCAAGGCCATTGAGCAGATTGAGGCACCTAGGCGGATCAAGGATGTGCGTCGGCTCACTGGCTACGTTGCCGCTATGAGCAAATTCATCTCCAAGTCTACTGAGCGTGCCCTTACCTTCTTCAAAATCTTGAAAAATGTGGGCCCAATGGAATGGACCCCAGAGCCCGAAGCAGCACTGCAGGATTTGAAGAAATACCTCTCCTCCACACCGATACTAGTTGCGCCTAAACCACAAGAGCCGCTGCTGCTGTATCTAGCGGCAACGAATCAAGTGCTCAGCGCCGCGCTAGTGGCGCAGAGGGAGGTCGACGAAGGGGTAGTGGCAACGGCAGGACGGGTGGATGGTGAGCCAGAGCTCCCCCAGCAGGACCTGGTACCGGCAAGGCGAGGCCCCTCGCAGGGTCTGATGCCAGCGGGACAGGGCCTGCGCAACCAAATGAAGTGGTGCAGAAGAAGAAGATGAGCCAGCACCCGGTTTACTTTGTCAGCTCCCTCTTGCAGGGGGCTAGGTCAAGGTACTCCGGTGTGCAGAAATTGCTCTTGGGCCTCCTTATGGCCTCAAGGAAGCTGCGTCATTACTTCCAAGCACACGAGATCACCATCGTCACCCGCCTCCCGTTGCAACGGATACTGCATAACCCGGATGCAACCGGGAGGATTGTGGAATGGGCCTTGGAGCTGTCAAGCTTTGGTTTGAAGTTTGAAAGTGCTTCGACGATCCTGAGCAGAGTCTTGGTAGAGTTCATTGCAGAGTGGACCTCGACGCCTGACGAAGAGATCCAGGAGACCACTCTTCCCGGCAAGGAAACAAGTCGCAACTGCATTATGTACTTTGACGGGGCTTTCTCGCTGCAAGGCGCTGGTGCTGGTGTGTTGCTCGTCGCACCCACTGGAGAGCACCTCAAGTATGTAATCCAGATACACTTTCCCAGGGAGATGTCGATGAACAACACTACTGAATACAAGGGGTTTCTTGCCGGTCTAAGGATCGCGACAGACCTCGGGATCAAGAAGCTCATCGTCAGGGGTGATTAACAGCTTGCCGTTAGGAAAGTCAACGAGGATTATCAAAGCCTGTTGATGGAGGCCTACGTAGATGAGGTGAGGAAGCTGGAGGAGCGTTTTGACGGTATATAGGCGGAGCATGTTCCCCGAGTGGAGAACGACATCGCCGACTACCTGTTGAAGCGCGCTGCCTTCAAACTACCTGTGGAACCAGGTACTTTTGTGCTTCGGTTAACTCAACCATCCGTTGAACCATCGACAGGGCAGAACAAGCAGAGGAAATCAGGCCCCGACAAATACTTTCGTACCGAGCTCCCAAGAGCTGCTGGCAAAGATGTTGCCGTGGACACTGAGCCTACCATGGGGCAACCGACTCTGACAGGGCGTCATGCCCTGGCAGTAGAGACAACCGCTTCCATCGCAGAGGAAATGCATTTAGTCCTTGCCGTTGAGCCCCAGGCTCCGGCATGGGCACATCATACCATTCGATTCCTCCAAACAGGGGAGCTTCCTAAGGAGCAGGAAGAAGCGGAGAAAGTAGCCCGTCAGTGTGACATGTATCAGTTCATTGAGAACGTTCTATACAGAAAAAGACCAAACAGAGAGAAATTGAAGTGCATTCCCAGGGAGGAAGGACTGGAGCTGTTGGCAGAGATACATGGAGGCATATTGTAATGCCTCGGATATAACTTTCCATATTCGTAACTCCAACTCTTGCCTTTTCCGGAGATGCGATATGATATTTCCTTCGTGGTTGGGTTTTGTCTTTTGTTTTGCATTTTGTTCATGTCATGCATCTCATCTCATGGCATCATGCGCATTGCATCTGCATGTTTTCATAAAAGTTGCATTCCCTCGTTGTTGCCGCTTCTTCCTTGCCCCTGTTGACCCCTCTCAGATCAACCGAGCCGCTCTCTTCTCTCTCTTTTCTAAGCCCATCAAAACCCCTTGTCTCCATGGCCTTTTGTCAAACCGCTCGCATGCGCGTCCGAAAACTTCTCCCGGACCTGACTCGAGCTGTCATTACCGATGGGTCCGGATCAACCCCAAACATCCCTAAAATATCTTCGTTTATTTGTATGGACTCCCGAAGCATTTTATTCTCGACCGTCCAAGTTTAATAGGATGTCCCAAAATTCCCCTCATTTCACTATATATAGACCATCCCTAACCTAATCTAGACACCACCTAATTCCTAGGGATCCTCCCGAGGCGCCACCAATCTAAATGTCTCTTCCTCAATGGGATCCTCCCCGATCCAAAATCCCTTCCTCGTTTTCAGATCCACCCAATCCCTCCATCGATCCAACCAGCAGCCTCCGGCCATCTCCTTCGTTTTCAGCTCCGAACCAACCCACAGCCATGCCACTCCGCCTCGCTTTCAACGCCGCCCACATGCCTCCCCTGCATCCTCCCACAGTCGTCTTCATCCGCTGCCGCAGCCCCGAACGCACCCGTGGAGCCGCTCGTCCCTGTTCTTTCCCTCAGTTGCCACCCGAGGTCCTCCTCCTCGTCGCCGCTGCTCCAGCGAGCACCACCAGGTTGTGGCGCCCATGCGCCCTTATCCCTTCTTCCTTCCCTTCACTTTCTCTCTCCCTCTCACGTCCCTACTTCCTTTCTCTCTCTCTCTCTCGTAGGGAACACAGGGGCACATGGAGCTCCCTGACCATGCCCGCCTGATGCTAAAGCCACCACGGAGAACTGCTCCATCGCCACTGGTTCCAGCGTCCAAGACCTACCCCGCGACCATCCAACCCGTTCCCGGCCTCCTCGCCGTGCTCTGCCATCCTCTGCCCGACCCCACCTTTGTCTCGACTTCGCCACGGCCTTGAAGGTTCAGAACCCCGCCGACACATGGAGCACCGCTGCTGCCCGACTAGCCTCTGCTCCACCTCATGGCCCCGCAGGCGATCTAGACCTCCTCGCCCCCGCGCGTCCTGCAGCCTCGTCTTCCAGGAGGCATGTGCCTCGCGCCCTTCTCCTATCCTTCTATTTCTTTTCCTCCCTCTATATCTTCTCTGAATTTTTTCCCGTCATGGCATTGCAGTTCCTGCCGCGGCCCTGCTCCGTTCGTCGCTGTCTCCGTCAGATCCGACAAGTCCCTGCACCCCGGCCTCGTCCCTGTCTCCAGGTCGCGGCTCTGCCGCTGGAGACCAAGCTACCGCTGCGCCTGGCCCCTGCCTCAACCGGCCAGTGCCGTGATTCCTCTGCTTCGTCAGAACAGGAGCGTCCGCCTCCAGCACCCTCCTGGCCACGTCTCGCAGCTGGCCCAACGCAGCCCCCCTGCCGGCCTGCTACCTCTTCCACCGACCGGGCCTTGGCCCATGGGTGAGCATCCCCCTCCAGTCCCCCCCCTCCTGTACACTATCGGGCCAGCCAGTTTCGGCCTACTTCTGTTTTTTTCCAGATCTGTGAATTTAGGATTTTCCAGGAAATCACAGATTTGCAGAAAAACCCTTGCTGTTCATGCATTTAATAACTAATCAACCGTGCATCATATGTAAATAATTTATATATGTAAAATGCTTAGAATTTTATCTAGTTTCATGATATGCAAATTTGAACCATGTTTAAAATGTTTAAAATGCTGTTTGTTTAAATTTGCTCAAATGCCATGTTAAAATGCTTTATTTCATAACTAAATAACCGTAGCTCCAAATTTAATAAACTTTATATGTAAATGGGGTGGAAAAATGCATAGATTAACATGGTGCACTTTGTTTACTGTTTAACAACTTTAAAATATGTTTTAGGGCAGAACAATACCAAATCCAAAATATGCACATGGGGATCTTCCGGAATTGTTGTTTGTTGTTCCGGCCTCATTTAAACTTGCCTAGATAGGTAGTTTTTCATATGCTTCACCCCTTGCCATGTTTAACAACATTTAATATTTGTTGAGTATCAAAACCGAGAGAGAACTAAATAATTGATGTGGTGTTTCTTAGTTATGCAACTCGTTGCATATTGTGCTCCACTTAATTTGTAGTATTGTTTGTGCACTTTGCCATGCCATGCCTCTTTAAACCGGACATGCATCATACTTGATTGTGCATCATGCCATTCTTATGTGATGGTTGTTTACCATGTTCTTTGCTTCTTTCCGGTTTGCTTCTCTCGGTAGCTTCGGTTTCGTTCTGGAGTTGTGAGGATTCGTTCGACTACTCACGTTCGTCTTCTTCATGGACTCGTTCTTCTTCCTAGCGGGATATCAGGCAAGATGACCGTCACCCTGGATCTCACTACTATCATTGCTATGCTAGTTGCTTCGTTGTATCGCTATGCTGCGCTACCTATCACTTGCTCTTCAACCCTCCACAAATTGCCATGTCAGCCTCTAACCTTTTTCACCCTTCCTAGCAAACCATTGCCTGGCTATGTTACCGCTTTGCTCAGCCCCTCTTACAGTGTTGTTAGTTGCAGGTGAAGTTGAAGATTGCTCCATGTTGGATAGGATTATGTTGGGATATCACAATATCTCTTATTTAATTAATGCATCTATATACTTGGTAAAGGGTGGAAGGCTCGACCTTCTGCCTGGTGTTTTGTTCCACTCTTGCCGCCCTAGTTTCCGTCATACAGGTGTTATGTTCCTTGATTTTGTTGGGTGATTTATGGGACCCCCTTGACTGTTTGCTTTGAATAAAACTCCTCCAGCAAGGTCCAACCTTGGTTTTACCATTTGCCTACCTAAGCCTTTTTCCCTTGGGTTTCCGGAGCCCGAGGGTCATCTTTATTTAAACCCCCCGAGCCAGTGCTCCTTCGAGTGTTGGTCCAAAACGGGCAGACTGCGGGGCCACCATGGGGCAACTCCAGGGCTGGTTTTACTCCTAGGCTGACCTATCTGGTGTGCCCTAAGAACAAGATATGTGCAGCTCCTATCGGGATTTGTCGGCACATCGGGTGGCTTTGCTGGTCTTGTTTTACCATTGTTGAAATGTCTTGTAAACCGGGATTCCGAGACTGATCGGGTCTTCCTTGGAGAAGGAATATCCTTCATTGACTGTGAGAGCTTGTGATGGGCTAAGTTGGGACACCCCTGCAGGGTATACACTTTCGAGAGCCATGCCCGCGGTTATGTGGCAGATGGGAATTTGTTAATGTCCGATTGTAGATAACTTGACACCAGATTCGAATTAAAACGCATCAACCGTGTGTGTAGCCGTGATGGTCTCTTTTTGGCGGAGTCGGGAAGTGAACACGGTTTTGGGTTATGTTTGACGTAAGTAGGAGTTCACGATCACTTCTTGATCATTGCTAGCTTCACGACTGTTCCGTTTGCTTCTCTTCTCGCTCTTATTTGCGTATGTTAGCCACCATATATGCTTAGTCGCTGCTGCAACCTCATCACTTACCCCTTCCTTACCCATTAAGTTTTGCTAGTCTTGATACCCATGGTAATGGGATTGCTAAGTCCTCGTGGATCAGAGATTACTACAGCAACAGTTGCAGGGACATGTTATGCGATGATCTTGACGTGAGAGCGATGTTTGCTTGTTTTGGAGTTCTTCTTCTGCTTCTTCTCCGATCAGGGGATAGGTTCCAGGTCGGCAGCCTGGGCTAGCAGGGTGGATGTCGTTTGAGTTTCTGTTTGTGTTTCATCCGTAGTCGGATGATGCTCTTTTGTAGATGATGTTGTATTCGTGTGGCATTGTATGCCTCTTGTATGTATCCCCATCTATTATGTAATGTTGATGTAATGATATCCACCTTGCAAAAGCGTCTCCAATATGCGCTTCTATCCTTGGTGGGACCATCGAGTTCCTTTAGGATAGGGTCGCATATTGGGGAGTGACACATATGTGTCTCCCACATAGGATCGACGGCCCTTGCCGGCAAGGTCTTCTGGCAAGGTTTCTTCTGGCCCACTGCCCTCCAGGATGCAACGACACTAGTAACCAAGTGTGAAGCATGTCAGTTCCATTCAAAGAAGCTTCATCAGCCAACCCAAGCCCTTCAAACAATCCCTTGTGGAAATGTCTTGTAAACCGGGATTCCGAGACTGATCGGGTCTTCCTGGGAGAAGGAATATCCTTCGTTGACCATGAGAGCTTGTGACAGGCTAAGTTGGGACACCCCTGCAGGGTATAAACTTTCGAGAGCCGTGACCACGGTTATGTGGCAGATGGGAATTTGTTAATGTCCGGTTGTAGAAGCTTGACACCAGATTTGAATTAAAACACATCAATCGCGTGTGTAGCCGTGATGGTTTCTTTTCGGCGGAGTCCGGGAAGTGAACACGGTTTTGGGTTATGTTTGACGTAAGTAGGAGTTCAGGATCACTTCTTGATCATTGCTAGCTTCACAACCGTTCCGTTTGCTTCTCTTCTCGCTCTTATTTGTGTATGTTAGCCACCATTAAGCTTTGCTAGTCTTGATACCCATGGTAATGGGATTGCTGAGTCCTCGTGGCTCACAAATTACAACAGCAATAGTTGCAGGTACATCTTATGCGATGATCTTGACACGAGAGCGATGTTTGCTTGTTTTGGAGTTCTTATTCTACTTCTTCTTTGATCAGGGGATATGTTCCAGGTCGGCAGCCTGGGATAGCAGGGTGGATGTCTTTTGAGTTTCTGTTTGTGTTTCATCCGTAGTCAGATGGTGCTCTTTTGTAATATGATGTTGTATTCGTGTGGCATTGTATGCCTCTTGTATGTATCCCCATCTATTATGTAATGTTGATGTAATGATATCCACCTTGCAAAAGCGTTCCAATATGCGCTTCTATCCTTGGTGGGACCATCGAGTTCCTTTAGGATAGGGTCGCATGTTGGGCGTGACAACTTGGTACCAGAGCCTCGACCGACCATAGGAGCCCCCTTGATTGTTGGCTGTTGTTGAGTCTAGAAGAAAACTATTTTGAGTCTTAGGACTATATATATCGCAGAGTAGGATTCTTTTTACTCCTCAGCCCCCTTCGACGCTCTGGTGAGGACTCTCGACGTAGATGTTTTGTCTTTCCTCCCCTCAATTTTTCACAATTTTTTTAGGATCACGCGGGTATCTTGGGATCGTTCCGATAGTTTTGTGATGAGAACGTTATTCTTGGTGACTCCTGACATTTAGGGGTTGTGGCAGTGTCCCGGGGAGCTGAGCTCCGAGGTGTTGTCGTCACAATTTTATCGTTGCAGTTCTGGAATACCTGAGTTTTGCCGACATCGAAAATCTCTTTTATGCAGTTGTTGGTGAGATAACCTCGATGCCACCCAGTACTGGGGAGTTCGGGAGTATTGCCATAGCTCGTATAACGGATGCTTTTCGAAGGTTGAGGTACACGATTTCTGGAGTTTTCTTGGTTATGTGTTAACGGATGGATACATCTGGATGTAGGGATTGTTAGTTTGGTGAGATATATTGCTTCTCCCGTATCCCCAATTACCAGATTGCATAACCAGAAAGTTTTGAGAGTTTATAGGTGGGAATTCAAGTAGCTCCTAGAATATCTTTCCGACAGATGCCTGATATGGGATTGGGTAAATCTCTATCATATGTATTTGTTCCGGCTTATTTCTGCAAGCGAATCTTTGTTTTGTTTTGAGTTGTGGTATTCGAGTTGCTTCAATGTCAAGTGTTGATTCCATACCTTTCCTAAACGGTGTTCTCACATTTCTATGTGAATACTAAACCTTCTTGATCACTGAGGTTGTCATGTCAATTCTTTCCAACCGGTGTGCTTCTCTTCAAGTTAATCCTATCCTCTCAATATTTGCTAGATCAATTCCCAGTTTTCCCAACGTTGTTCATTTCACCCGTCCCCAAGTTGCCTTTGTTTTCCCGCCCTCCCACCCTTTTTCTTCAAGGACTCAGATTCCTTAATCATGCATCCTTTTATTTGTGGGAAGTCTCTTCATTCTTTTCTTTCAATGTTCTTATCCGGTGATTTCCCATGAAGATGCTCAACAGTTTCAAGTTCATCATCCTACATTGTTGTTTCTTCTCCGGTGGATCCAATTCAAGCTTTCATTATTCATCATATTACTTTCCTCGTTTCTGATGCTTTCTCATGCCGATCCACCTCTTAATCATTCACTTCTTCATATTCATTTGTTCTGGAGTGCTGAAGATATCTCACAAGACCTGTGTTTCCATTCTCAATCCGTTCAAGATATTTCGAGGTTGTTATCTCATTCAAGCCATTTAATTCAACCGGTGCAACCTCTCTTTAAAATTGTTCAACGGTGTTTTATTTTGAGTGGGCCCTAAGCCACATGTCTTTTCCCAGGATCTTACCTGACTCTTCTAATTTTCCCGGAGCCATTCCCTAATTCATCGGTCAGGTGTTTTCCAAGATAGATTTCAAATTATTTTTCATTGTTGGCTCAACCTCTTTGTTTTTTTCATTCTCTCGGAGTATCTCAACAATTCATGGTGGTGTTTCTCGTCGTCATTCTCGGATTTTGAAGACCGCAAAAGAGTTCCTCTTAAATCTTTACCCGTTCTTCCAAAGAGGCGTAGTTCAAGCTTGATGCCATCATCTCATAATTGTTTTCGATTGTGAGAATTATTTCCTTACCATCCGGAGCATTTCATGAGTTGTTTCCATTTCTTTCCTCCGAAGACCATCATGTCATAATTCTTCTTTCTCAGCGTGTAGCTATCGTTCTCCAAATCTTACAGGCGAATCGTTCTAATATCCTCTAATCAGTTCATGTTCTCTTCGTTCTCATGTATCTAAATACCTTCAAGTATCTTCATTCGTTTTCAAATTATTTCCGGTGAATTGTGCCCTTGCTACTCTCTTTTCCAATTTTTACGGTGGTTCGTTCAAGATTTCACTTCCTCTGTTATCATATCAATTCATTCGTTGTTTCCAAATCCCACCGGTGGTTCCATCAATACCTTCTCAAGTTTGCGCTATATCTCTTTTAATCCTTTCTACGGGAATAAGTAGTATGCCAAATCCATTGCTTGTCATCAATTTATATTGATGAAGGATAAGCATAGAATAAATCTTATTCTTATTTCCTTGAGGCAATTCAATTCTTTTCTTCTCGAGATTGTTCACCATGAAGTAATTCTCGGTTCTAGTGTTTCATCTTTTCTTTTCTAGAGTTCAAATTTCCTCGGCCATTTCATCGAAACTCCCATCTAAATCACCGCAAGGCTCATCTTATTCTTCCATCCTTCATTCTATCTCATCATCCTTTTGTCACCGGAGTTCTTCATGGTGTTTCTTCATGATTTAATTCATTCTTCAAGAGTTCATCAAGATTCTTGTTGGAGGAGTTCAAGTATCTTTTCTTCTCGCGTCTCAAAATGCAAATAATTCTCCATTTTCTTCTGAAGTGGAGTTTTGCATTTCTTCGTTTTTCTCAGCTATTCAGACATTGGTTGTGGTATAGATTTCACCTAAAGCCTTCCCTAAGGAATGTTGCTATTTGTGGTGCTTATCAGTGATCCAAGTTTTCTCCTATCCTCTCGGCGAAAGAAGTTTTCATCTCTTCTTTGATCTCAAACAAGCAATTATTTTTCGTTAGTGGCAGAATTTCACCTCAAGTGTTGAGATGTTTCAATAAGCCCACTACAAGCTTATTCGTTTCGTTTTTGGTTTTCCAATGACTTCGTTATAACCTTCTTGGAAGGGTGCTTTCCAAGCTCATTTGTGGCAGAAGTTGTCATTTTCTTCTCCGTCCCTTTATCCCAATGGTCTAGCTTCTATTCTTTCATTACGGAGGCATTGTGATGTTGTGCTCTTCACCCATCACCTCGTTTTGTGAGGATCGTGTTCTTTTCGTGCTTATCCATTTAACCGGCGTGTTGTGTTATCTCTTCAAGTTCTTTTCATCTTATCAAGTCATGCGTCTCATTTCAATCGGAGTGCTGCCCGAATTCTTTATTCTTATTCCTTGTCCATCTAATTTTAACCGGAGTGGATTCAAAATCTACCTTGTCCCCTAAGCTCTTGGTTCTCATCATATTCCTTGTTCCTCTTGTCCAACAGACTATTTGCAATCTTGGTCAGCTCTGTTGTTTTGTTTCTTTCAATTTGTTCAACCTCTCAAGGTTCGTGGTTTCACTCATTGGTCGAAGAAGCTACTTAGTTTTACCTCTTATCTTCCTCTTTCTTTTCCCTCCGGTGCCATCCTAGTTCTCGGGACGAGATCCTCTTGTAGTGGTGGAGTGTTGTAACGCCCCGGATACAACTTTCCATATTCGTAACTCCAACTCTTGCCTTTTCTGGAGATGCGATATCATATTTCCTTCGTGGTTGGGTTTTTGTCTTTTATTTTGCATTTTGTTCATGTCATGCATCTCATCTCATAGCATCATGCGCATTGCATTTGCATGTTTTCATAAAACTTGCATTCGCTCGTAGTTGCCGCTTCTTCCTTGCCCCTGTTGACCCCTCTCAGATCAACCGGACCGCTCTCTTCTCTCTCTTTTTTAAGCCCATCAAAACCCCTTGTCTCCATGGCCTTTTGTCAAACCCCTCGCATGCGCGTCCGAAAACTTCTCCCGGACCCGACTCGAGCTGTCGTTACCGATGGGTCCGGATCAACCCCAAACATCCCTAAAATATCTTCGTTTATTTGTATGGACTCCCGAAGCATTTTATTCTCGACCGTCCGATTTTAATCGGATGTCCCAAAATTCCCCTCATTTCACTATATATAGACCATCCCTAACCTAATCTAGACACACCACCTAATTCCTAGGGATCCTCCTAAGCGCCGCCACTCTTCCTGTCTCTTCCTCATCGGGATCCTCCCCGATACAAAATCCCTTCCTCGTTTTCAGATCCACCCAATCCCTCCGTCGATGCAACCAGCAGCCTCTGACCATCTCCTTCATTTTCAGCCCCGAACCAACCCACAGCCGCGCCGCTCCGCCTCGCTTTCAGCGCCGCCCGCATGCCTCCCTTGCATCCTCTTGATCCCGCAGTCGTCTTCATCCGCTCCCGCATCCCCGAACGCACCCATGGAGCCGCTCGTCCCTGTTCTTTCCCTCAGTCGCCACCCGAGGTCCTCCTCCTCGTCGCCGCTGCTCCGGTGAGCACCACCAGGTTGTGGCGCCCCTGCGCCCTTGTCCCTTCTCCCTTCCCTTCACTTTCTCTCTCCCTCTCACCTCCCTACTTCCTTTATCTCTCTCGTAGGGAACACAGGGGCACATGGAGCTCCCTCACCATGCCCGCCTGATGCTCAAGCCACCACCGAGGACTGCTCCATCGCCACCGGTTCCGGCGTCCAGGACCTCCCCCGCAACCATCCAGCCCGTTCTCGGCCTCCTCACCGTGCTCTGCCGTCCTTTGCCCGACCCCGCCTTTGTCTCGACTTCGCCACGGCCTTGAAGTTTCAGAACCCCGCCAACACATGGAGCACCGCTGCTCCCCGACTCGCCTCTGCTCCACCTCAAGGTCCCGTAGGCGATCCAGACCTCCTCGCCCCCGCACGTCCTACATCCTCGTCTTCCAGCAAGCCTGTGCCTCGCGCCCTTCTCCTCTCCTTATATTTCTTTTCCTCCCTCTGTATCTTCTCTGAATTTTTCCCCGTCATGGCCTTGCAGTTCCCGCCGCGGCCCTGCTCCGTTCGTTGCTGTCTCCGTCAGATCCGACGAGTCCCTGCGCCCCGGCCTCGTCTCTGTCTCCAGGTCGCTGCTCCGCCGCCGGAGACCAAGCTGCCGCCGCACCTGGCCCCTGCCTCGACCGGCTGCCAGCGTCGTGCTTCCTCTGCTTCGTCAGAACAGGAGCGCCCGCCTCCAGCGCCTTCCTGGCCACGTCCCACAGCCGGCCCAACGCAGCCCCCCTACCGACCTGCTACCTCTTCCACCGACCGGGCCATGGCCCATGGGTGTACACTATCGGGCCATCCAGTTTCGGCCTGCTTCTGTTTTTTCCCAGATCTGCGTATTTAGGATTTTCCAGGAAATTATAGATTTGCAGTAAGACCCTTGTTGTTCATGCATTTAATAACTAATCAACCATGCATCATATGTAAATAATTTATATATGTAAAATGCTTAGAATTTTATCTAGTTTCATAATATGCAACTTTCAACCATGTTTAAACTATTTAAAATGCTGTTTGTTTAAATTTGCTCAAATGCCATGTTAAAATGCTTTATTTCATAACTAAATAACCGTAGCTCCAAATTTAATAAACTTTATATGTAAATGGGGCGGAAAAATGCATAGATTAACATGGTGCACTTTGTTTACTGTTTAACAACTTTAAAATATGTTTTAGGGCAGAACAGTACCAAATCCAAAATATGCACATGGGGATCTTCCGAAATTGTTGTTTGTTGTTCTGGCCTCATTTAAACTTGCCTAGATAGGTAGTTTTTCATATGCTTCACCCCTTGCCGTGTTTAACAACATTTAATATTTGTTGAGTATCAAAACCGAGAGAGAACTAAATAATTGATGTGGTGTTTCATCGTTATGCAACTCATTGCATATTGAGCTCCACTTAATTTGTAGTATTGTTTGTGCACTTTGCCATGACATGCCTCTTTAAACCGAACATGCATCATACTTGATTGTGCATCAGGCCATGCTTATGTGATGGTTGTTTACCATGTTGTTTGCTTCTTTCCGATTTGCTTCTATCGGTAGCTTCCGTTTCGTTCTGGAGTTGTGAGGATTCGTTCGACTACTCCCGTTCGTCTTCTTCATGGACTCGTTCTTCTTCCTAGCGGGATCTCAGGCAAGATGACCGTCACCTTGGATCTCACTACTATCATTGTTATGCTAGTTGCTTCGTTGTATCGCTATGCTGCGCTACCTATCACTTGCTCTTCAAGCCTCCCCAAATTGCCATGTCAGCCTCTAACCTTTTTCACCATTCCTAGCAAACCATTGCTTGGCTATGTTACTGCTTTGCTCAGCCCCTCTTATAGCATTGTTAGTTGCAGATGAAGTTGAAGATTGCTCCATGTTGGACAGGATTATGTTGGGATATCACAATATCTCTTATTTAATTAATGCATCTATATTCTTGGTAAAGGGTGGAAGGCTCGGCCTTATGCCTGGTATTTTGTTCCACTCTTGCCGCCCTAGTTTCCGTCATACAGGTGTTATGTTCCTTGATTTTGCGTTCCTTACGCGGTTGGGTGATTTATGGGACCCCCTTGACAGTTCGCTTTGAATAAAACTCCTCCAGCAAGGCCCAACCTTGGTTGTACCATTTGCCTACCTAAGCCTTTTTCCCTTGGGTTTCCGGAGCCTGAGGGTCATCTTTATTTAACCCCCCCAGGCTAGTGCTCCTTCGAGTGTTGGTCCAAAACGGGCAGACTGCGTGGCCACCACGGGGGAACTCGAGGGCTGGTTTTACTCGTAGGCTGACCTATCCGGTGTGCCCTGAGAACGAGATATGTGCAGGTCCTATCAGGATTTGTCGGCACATCGGTTATGTGGCAGATGGGAATTGGTTAATGTCCGGTTGTAGATAACTTGACACCAGATTTGAATTAAAATGCATCAATCGCGTGTGTAGCCGTGATGGTCTCTTTTCGATGGAGTCCGGGAAGTGAACATGGTTTTGGGTTATGTTTGACGTAAGTAAGAGTTCGGGATCACTTCTTGATCATTGCTAGCTTCACAACCGTTTTGTTTCCTTCTCTTCTCACTCTTATTTGCGTATGTTAGCTACCATTAAGCTTTGCTAGTCTTGATACCCATGGTAATGGGATTGTTGAGTCCTCGTGGCTCACAGATTACTACAGCAACAGTTGCAGGTACATCTTATGCGATGATCTTGACGCGAGAGTGATGTTTGCTTGTTTTAGAGTTCTTCTTCTGCTTCTTCTTCGATCAGGGGATATGTTCCAGGTCGGCAACCTGGGCTAGCAGGGTGGATGTCTTTTGAGTTTCTGTTTGTGTTTCATCCGTAGTCGGATGGTGCTCTTTTGTAAGAAGATGTTGTATTCGTTTGGCATTGTATGCCTCTAGTATGTATCCCCATCTATTATGTAATGTTGATGTAATGATATCCACCTTGCAAAAGCGTCTCCAATATGCGCTTCTATCCTTGGTGGGACCATCGAGTTCCTTTAGGATAGGGTCGCATAGGGGAGTGACACATATGTGGCTCCCACATAGGATCGAGGGCCCTTGCCGGCAAGGCCTTCTGGCAAGGTTTCTTCTGGCCCACTGCCCTCCAGGATGCAACGACACTAGTAACAAAGTGTGAAGTGTGTCAGTTCCATTCAAAGAAGCTTCATCGGCCATCCCAAGCCCTTCAAACAATCCCTCTCTCCTGGCCATTTTCGGTCTAGGAGCTCAACATACTAGGCCCTTTTCCTCGTGTTGTCGGGGGCTTTGAGTACATGTACATTGCAATCGACAAGTTCACAAAGTGGCCGGAGGTGGAAGCAGTGAGGAAGGTGATAGCACAGTCAGCCGTCAAGTTCTTGATGGGGCTAGTCTGCCGTTTTGGTGTGCCAAACCGAGCCATCACCGACAACGACACGCAGTTCACAAGATGCACCTTCATGCAATACACCCAAGACCTCGGCAGCAAGGTCTGTTTCGCTTCCGTGGCGCACCCACGGAGCAACGGCCAGGCGGAGAGGGCAAATGCTGCAGTACTGCAAGGCCTAAGGACAAAGACTTTTGACAGGCTGCACAAGAGTGGAAGGCGCTGGATTGATGAGTTGCCAGCGGTTCTTTGGTCGATCAGAACGACGCCAAATGGAGCCACCAGCCAGACAACCTTTGCCCTGGTATATGGGGCAGAGGCAGTTCTCCCCATGGAACTCACATATGGGTCACCTCGAGTGCTCTCTTATAACAAGCTTGACCTAGAGCGATTGCGGTAAGATGACGCAATGCTCGTCGAGGAAGATCATCTTCGGACGGCTGTGAGAGCAGTGCGCTACCAGCAAGCCTTGCGCTGTTACCATAGCCGCAAGGATCATGCCCGAAGGTTTGAGGAAGGCGACCTTGTTCTTCGGCGCGTTCAGTCGTCCAAGAATTCCAACAAGTTGACGCTGAAGTGGGAAGGCCCTTATCAGGTAATATGAGTCACCAGGCCCAGCGCAGTCCGCCTGGAACCGAAGATGCCATTCCAGTGAGCAACTCCTGGAACATCGAACATCTTCGCAAGTTTTACCCATAAGGCGCGGTTGCCGGGCCCCCGGCAGACCACCTTTTGTAAAAGCCTTGCCGGCAAGGCATGTAACCCTTTGTAAAAAGCCAGGCATAGACCCTGAGCATAAATAAATGAAGCACTGGCGCCCTAAGTTATAGCATGCATGCTAGGTTGAGTCTCTCCCTCGGTTAGGGTTGATAGAGCTTAGCGGCGAATAACCCCTAGCATCGAGGTCGAGTGTGCGTCTCTCTGTTCCTTTCTGTCCTCTTTGGTTCACAGGGTACATGGACATTTTTGCTGAGCTATTTGGAAGAAAGAGAACAAGCCGACGCTCTAGTCCCAGCAAGCCAAGGTTGCCAGGGGCTGCAGACACAAGGGTCCAACCACGGCAAGCCGAGGTTGCCGGGGGGCTGCAGATTCACATAAGTCCTTTATCCCCTGTTGTGCATTTCCGTATGGAATTGGGACATATGAAACCTCGTTTTATTCCTAGGCCACCGTGCTCCCCTTTTCCTGTACCCAAGAACTATTCCCTGGGTCGAAACTTGGTTGTAGCCGCGGTGACAAGGAAGCAAATGAAGGGCCTAACCCTACTTCGCCCATGCCTTCGCCAAAAGCGTGAGTATGGTCGAATCAAGTAAGGAGACGACAAGGCATGTTGCCGAGCAACAATGTTTATCTTAAAAATAACAAGGATTCATTCCTTGGCATGGGCTTCGCTCACTCACAAAGAACCCGACAAGCACCCTTTCTTTCATTAATACGTCCCATACAGGTACAGTTCGTATGGAATGTAAACACGAGCATGGGGGATTACAATGTTTAAATTTGACAAGTGCCCGTAGGCTAAAAAGTAAAAAGAGATAAGATGCCCGTAATCCCTTTCTTGTCCCTCTCCCCAGGAAATGGAACAGGATGGCAGGAGGGCAAAACGAGTGCCTACGCGATGTACGAGCAGCAGAAGACACCAAAAGAACATCCCGATGGTCGTCTGGAAGAGGACTGGCGATGATGGTGCCGGGAGAAGAGCCGAAAGATGAGGCGGCGGGCCGGAAATACGAGACGAAGGCATCGGTGCCATCGTACTCCGACTTGATGGCCCGCCAACCGCCTTCTTCGTCTTCTCCGGCCTTCGCACGCCAGCCGCCCAAGGAGGCGACCCCGAGAAGTTCAAGGAGCTGGCCCCGCCCCCGGCAAATCGCTCTGTCGGGGGATAGACCAGGTGCAGGTGATGGTGCCGCCGGCGTTGCCCGAGGACGATGTGTCCGACGCCTAGTTGGACCCGTCCTTGTCGTATTCCCCATCGGTGTCATCCTCGTCACTATCTCTCAAGGAAGAGCTTTCGTCGTCGGTCGAGCTTTCCACGGAGCACCCTAACCTGATTCCCGAGCGCCCAAAGACATTGACGGAGAGCAAATCGCTCTCCACTAATTTGAAGTGGAGAACGTGTCCCTTCATCAAGCAGTGGGTGCGTGCGAAGGTTTTCCAACCCCGATGAAGGAGCATCACGTGAGGGATGGGGAACCTTGTGTTCGCCCACATGTCGCCATTGCAACACCGCTTCATGTGAAGCCTCAACCTCGGTGGCTGGTCAATCTCCAACACCCTCGCAAATGCCTCGGGAAGACGAAGGCGGGTGTGCAGCGGCTCATGCAACTGCAGGATAAACTCCAGCGCCGTATCCCTGACATGGCCGCTCGATGAAGCAGGAGGAGACGGTGGAGGAGATGGCGACGAACACGGTGGTGACGCGGGTGTCCCCCTTTCGCGCCCACCTCTGCCTCGACCGCCTCGCCGACCGCAGCCCCGTCCGGCACCTCCACCTCGAGCGTGGCCTTCACCTTGGGCATCTGTCTCTTCCTTAACCCCCACGGCTCTCTGGCAAGAGGAAGACCAAATCGCCTCCATAGTGGGACGGCCACGACCGTGCCCTCTCTCCATGACAAGGGAAGGAAAGAGACCAGACTGGGAGAAGAGGGATGCGGGAAGGCGATGTTCCTCTCCCTTTTTCTAGGGAGATGGGGCTGAGCGATCCTAAAGGCGACTGCCCCAATCAACAAATCCAGCCGCTGGGGGTGCAAGAAGATAGGACCAACCCGCTCCTCCAATCGGCGGCGCCCGGCCCCCCGCCCCGGCATTAAAGCCCGTACCCTCTGTGTCCGCCGCCTCCCTCCCCGAGGCATGGAGGACACGTGGTGGGCGGGCCAGGATTCAGATAGCAAGTGGAACAGCTGTATCATGCCCTGAGATAATGGGGTGCAGGTGCCATAATGGCCACGCGCTTAGTCCACCTAGTGAATGAACCATGCCCCTGCGGCTTCCCCTATTTTTATGGGGAGGACATGGATCGCCTCTTTGCTATTAACCACGGGGTGACGCAAGCATGCTGCGGTCACCCCACGCACGACCCCCATGTCACGCATTCGACGCGGGTCATGGGGAAGCGCAACTGGTGATGGAACTACTGCGGTACAGCTCTGCCACGCATGCCCGCGCACCGTTCTGGGCATAGCCCAACAATGAATCGCGCCTATGTGTGGCCCAGACCCGGGGGCTCCTGTCGGTGAACAAAAGTAGGGGCCCTCTTGTACCCCTTTACTTGTGCACAGGCAGTCAGAGCCGCACCTATTGCCATGCTTAGCGGGGCAGAAGAAGGAAGCAAAAGTACAAGGCTAACGAAGCAGTGCTCAAACCATGGGCGCAAAAGGTAAAGCGACAAGATGGGCTTCCCCCGGCAAGACCCTTGCTGGGGCAGCCTGCGCAGCCCCGACAAGAGCCTTCCCGGGGCAACTTACCCAATGCCAGCAAGGCCACCACCCTTGAGCCTGAGAGTTACGACACCATCGACAACATTGGAACCAAAGCTCGGGAGGGGGCCTGCATGGTGGCATGCAGATCTTTGTGAAGACAAAGGGCCTGCGAGGCCTAGATAGGAACCAGAAGACGACGATCCTCGGCAAGATCCTTGCTGAGGAAATCCACGAGACCTCCTGCAAGATCCTTGCCGGGGACGACCGCGATGCCACGGCAAGACCCTTGCCGGGACCCCGACGAGACCCTTGCCAAGGATGTCAGAGGGGCCACGGCCAGGCCCACATCTGCCAAGAATTCACCGCCATCCCCATGCAGCTGCCATCTTAGCTAGCTAGGTGAGCACCTGCGTGCCAACGTGCGGCCTCTAGACCTACTCAGTAAGCACCTGTGTGGTGGCATGCAGATCTTCGAGAAGACTCTGCCACCGCACCAGCCCAGCAGCCAGCCAATGTGGCACTGCAACACCTCATCAGCCTGGACGCGCGTTAGAGCCAGGTGAGGTGGCGACAGCTGGGACGAGCTTCCTTGCCGTTCCTGATAAAGCAAGAAAGGCACGTCAGCAGTGCATTAAATGTGTTTGTCCAGCGATGCCAGAGGATAGACTCAGCCACTGTATACCTTTCCACCTCCTGTGTGCCACTGTGGCGACCCCTTTTTCTATAAAAGGAGGCCCGAGGCATACTGAGGGGGGATTCGGATCTTTGAAATAAGTCATGCGCATTAGCTAGTTCAAGAACTCAAGAACACTCAAATATACACCAAAGAGGACTAGGGTATTACGCATCCTCGCGGCCCAAACTTGGGTAAATGATGCTGACTCCTAGACCTGCTCTTTCCACAACCTCGCGCCCGCCGACTGTAGTAGGGATTCCAGTGATCCCATAGGTGTCGTTTTCCACCTACAACCTGGTCAAAATTTGTCTGGTTTGACTTCTCAAAAAATCTATATGCTATGGACCGAAGAGAGTACCTAAGTCGAGAGAGATCAAGTGCGTGTGAAGGAGAAAGAGTGAGTGTGCAAAAAGAGAGTGTGTGTGAAAGAGAAAGGGACAACAAATGATAAAATAGAGACGGACAGAGAGAGGGAGATATATATATATAGAGTCTGTGTGTCTCATGCAAACATATCATGCATGCATCTCCGAGATAGAAAGCGAGGTCAATAGATACACGGAGGTAGCTAGTGCATGGTTTTTTGCAACAGAGAGAGACCCCCCTATAGCACCTGTCCAATAGAGGTCTGGCCGGATAGAGGTTGAGAGGGACGTATGGAGAAGATGGACGCATGGGGAGGGAGAGAGGGCATGTTTGTGATAGAGAGATACCCTTGAGAGCGTCAGGGAACTATATGGGTGGGAGATCGAGAGACGAGGTGTGTGTGCAATAGAAAGATACCTCAAGATAAATCGAGGCAAACCAAGTGACGGAAAGAGGCAATGTTTATGTTTGTGATGGGGACTGAGAAATAGTCATATACCTAGGGAGGACTGCGTTTGCCTACAATGGAGTGAGAGGTAGTCGTACTTAGCTAGGTGCGAGATTATCACTACAAAAAAAAGACACATCCGTGACATTTTGGTCTGAACAATTTTTTTTCCTGTCATGGTTATGACACTTCTATGACGATAATTGTGACAAAACCCGGTATCATCATAGATGTGGTGGGCTCCTACTTCTATGACAAAAAATCATGACAGAAAATGGGCTTTTCGTCCTAGACGGGCTGGAGACGCAGCTGCATGACATTCTTTGGGCCGTTCATAAAGGAAACAAACTGTGGTATAAGCGAGGGCGAGGAAAACATCGGGCAGTTCTCGGTTATGGTGGGTGGTCGGGGCCGAGCGATGCATGGAGGGATTGTTCGTTTCTCTCATACACGTATGCGCGTGGGTGCGAGGAGTTGGGATCTAACTAAACCCGAGCAAGGCGTTCGCCTACTGAACCCGAGCGATTGCACTGGCTACGCGTTACTGAACCCGAGAGATCAATCGATCCCTCGCTGTTAACTGAACCTGATCTAGCGATTCCTTCGCTACTGCTGCTAACTGAAGCCGATCGAACCATCTGCCTCTTGATGAACAATGAGCATTGTTGGGGGTTGGATGAACAGTTCCCGGTGGGTGTTGGATGAACAGGACCTAGTGGGGGTAGAGATCGTTGCCGCTGGATTAACATGACTTCGATCAAGCCAGTTAGGGGTGGATGAACATGACCCCATGGAGGGCTGGTTGAATAGTAGCCAGTGGAGGGCTGGATGAACAGTAGCCCATGGAGGGGTGGTTGAACAGTAGCCCGTGGAGGCTGGATGTACAGGAGCCTGTGGATGAACAGTAGCCGGTGGAGGCGGGAGGGAGACGTCGTGGATGAACAGTCGCAGGTGGAAGCTGGAGGAGGTCGGCGGTGGACGAACAATAGTAGTGGAGGCTGGAGCGAGGAAGTAGATGGTGGATGAATAGTAGCCCATGGATTCCCGTTTTACAGTACGCCACGCCCGCCCCGTTGAATAGGACACCCGTTTCGACCATAGGAGGTCGAAGAGAAGTCCGTTTCCTCTGTTTTGCGGTACGCCACACCCCTCCCGATCAACAGGACCCCGTTTCAACTGTAGCAGGTCGAAGAGAAGTCCATTTCCTCTATTTTGCGGTATGCGTGACCCCTCTGGTGAACAGGATCCCATTTCGACCGTAGGCGGTCGAACAGAAGGCCGTTTCCTCCGTCCCGTGGCACGCCAGGCCTCGTTTCGTCTGTTCCGTCCAAGCCGGTTGGCTCCCGATGAAGACGACATAATCCCTTGCCTCCCGATGAACAAGTCGACACAGTTTCTCCGTTCTGACCTAGCCGGTTGGCTGCCGATGAACAGGACACCATCGCTGCTCTCCGCTGCCTCTCCATGTACATGAGCCCCGGCCATACGTATGCGCGAGTAGGTGTTTGAGACCCCACCAGTATGTATGTACGTGGCCATATTAACTTTCTTGCACCGTGGCTATACGTACGTGTACACGATATTTATGGGACGGCGTGACATGCTACGTCCACGCCTCTACTAAGACACGTGCCCTTCCTTACCCAGCCACGGTTCATCGCTATAGCCTGTAGACAGACCGATCGACCAGTATGTACGTACACGTTCGCGACCAGAATGACAACGCTACGTACCCTTCGACCAGGTGGGTCCCGACTATAAGGGAGGATAAGAAGGCACCTCCTTGCATGCGAAATTATTGCTAGTGGATCCCTGCTGTCAGGGGGAAAATCATTATTTTTGCCCGTAATATGGTCGCACTTCCTTGGGTGCAAACATGTAGCTGGTGGATCCTAGTGGTCAGGGGGGAAACAATTTTTTTTGTGAAATACGGTGGCCCGTCCGGTGGGTCCCCGCTATCAGGTGGAGGAATAATTATTTTATGCGTAATAAGGTTGCACTTCCTTGCTGCGGCTGTGGACCCAGCTGTCAGCCTCTCTACATACAATACTCTTCTGATGGAAGTCGTTCCTTGACCACATTGACCACGCCACGCCGAGAGCACCAAGGCAATGGGTGAAGGCAAGGCCTAGGAAGGCGGCGATGCAGAGCTGGGGAAGACGTGGTAGTGGATGCCCACGCGGAGAGGAGTACGAGGGTTGATGGGTTCAGTTACGGTGTGAGGCTGTTGTCGCCGTAGAATAATAGGGGTTGTGGGTGAGTATAGGGATGGCCTGGCTGGAGGTTGGAGTAGGGTGGGGCGGTCAAGCCTGCGCGGCAGCAGAGTCGGCCACCGGAGGGAGGAGCAGGCGGCACAACCGATGCTCATTTGGGCGGCTGGAGCAAGAAGACCAGAGGTTGAAGAAGCACTACGGCCGTTGGATGGACATCATACGGTCACTCGAGCTAGAATCGTTCATATTGACTAAGGTGACAAAGCCCTCCATCCGCGTCAACTTAGTAGGCCCACAAGTCAGCCTCCCACTATGGTGGGTCCTAGCTAGCAGGGCGAGTCTTCTGTTTTTGTGCATAATAAGGAGGCGCTTCCTTGCATGCGAAGATACAGCTGGTGGGTCTGAGCTATCAGTGGAGGGAACATTTTTCACGAAATACAGAGGCCCTTCCGGTGGGTCCCTGCTGTCAGGTGGAGGAATAATTTTTTTACGCGTAATTAGGTTACACTTCCTTGTTGTGGCCGTGGACCCAGCTGTCAGCCTCTCCACATACAGTACTCTTCCAATGGAAGTCCTTCCTTGACCACATCGACCACCCATGCCAAGAGCACCAAGGCGATGGGCGACGGCAAGGCCTAGGAAGGTGATAGAGGCAAAGGTGTCCCGTCTTTCGATGAGATGATGGATATCGCTTTGGTGGAAGTCGACTTTGACGATCCGACTACGAACGTGCGAGGACATCGCGCCTTAGCAATCGCTAAACCAACTCCGAGAGGTTATTGACCACGCCGGAGCATGATCAACCTGACCACGAGGGTCTGTTTCCTGCGAGCAAACGAAGAACAAGCAAGAAACTAAGGTTGCAATCTGGATATTGCGAATATAAGATGAAAGCTTTATTGATCAAGGTGGGGTTCTGTGACGCCTTTGTCTGGTCGTTGAACACAAACGAAGTACGCGAAGTTGCAGCTATTGCGAACTTTTAATCTAAACAAAACCCAAAGTCTAAACGGTGCCCTAAGGGCTGTATATATGGAGGAAGAGAGGGGGAATTTCGTGGCCCTTGGTGGAGGGGTCCGAAATCAACCCTATCTCTTGTTTCCCCACACATACGGATTCTAAAAATAGCCTATACTTATGTATTTCGAAATTACATGGGCCTGGCCCAATAAAAAGGTGACGCGGCACCTATAATAGCCTCTGGACGAAATTTATGAAGTGACATCTTGTATATTTCGTCCAAGGCTTCATGCACTCGTTATGGAGGCTTCAAAGACCTGAAATCATCACTTGTAACTCTGTTCTTGTTCCCCTTGCGCATGCCATCATCTCCATGCTTGTTCTTGCTCCAATGTTCATCCTTCTCCAAGCTAGGCCCTTCATTTGTAAGTAAAACAAATGTATCCAATTTAGGCAGCATCATATTCTCATGAACATTAGAATCATTACCAAGAAACGAAAGTACCTGGTAATTTAGTTGGCGTGCGCGAGCTCTAGTAATTGGTCCAGTATGTATAGCAGCAGGGGCTGTGGGTGTAACAAGGGTATTGATGTCCTCATCATCCTCCCCTTCTTGAAATGAAGTCGTCCTCGACGGAAGCTCATCTTCCTCACCCAAATAAGGCTTCAAATCTGCAATGTTAAAAGTGGGACTAACCCCAAAATCTGCAGGCAGCTCAAGTTTATGTGCATTATCATTTATTTTCTCTAACACCTTAAAGGGACCTTCAGCCCGTGGCATGAGCTTTGATTTGCGCAAATCAGGAAATCTATCCTTACGCAAATGTAACCAAACAAGATCTCCAGGTGCAAACACAACATGTTTTCTACCCTTATCTCCAGCAAGTTTATATTTGGCATTCATATGCTCAATGTTTTCCTTAGTTAACTCATGCATTTTTAAAATCAATTCAGCACATTGTTTAGCATCAAAATTAACCTTCTCCGAAGATGGAAGAGGCAACAAATCAATAGGTGCACGAGGTAGGAAACCATACACAAATTCAAAAGGGCACATCTTAGTAGTAGAATGCAATGAACGATTATAAGCAAATTCAATATGAGGCAAGCATTCCTCCCACATTTTCTTATTACTCTTCAAAACAACCCTAAGCATAGTAGACAATGTTCTTTTGACTACTTCAGTTTGGCCATCAGTTTGGGGGTGACAAGTAGTACTAAAAAGCAGTTTAGTCCCCAACTTAGCCCATAAACATCTCCAAAAGTGGCTAAGAAATTTAGTATCACGATCTGAAACAATAGTATTTGGGACACCATGCAAGCGAATAATTTCACGAAAGAACAAATCAGCAACATTAACAGCATCATCGCTTTTATGACATGGTATAAAGTGTGCCATTTTCGAGAATCTATCCACGACAACAAATATGCTATCCCTCCCCTTCTTTGTTCGAGGTAAACCTAAAACAAAGTCCATAGATATATCCTCCCAAGGAACACTAGGTACAGGCAAAGGCATATATTAACCATGAGGATTGAGTCGTGACTTAGCTTTTTGACATGTAGTGCAACGAGCAATAAAACGCTCAACATCCCGTCTCATCTTTGGCCAAAAGAAATGTGTAGCAAGTACGTCCTCCGTCTTCTTCACGCCAAAGTGTCCCATTAATCCTCCTCCATGCGCCTCCTGCAACAACAAAAGACGAACGAAGCTAGCTGGAATGCATAGCTTGTTAGCACGAAACACAAATCCATCGTTAACAACAAACTTGTTCCACATTCTTCCTTCTTTACAATTCTGCATTACATCTTTAAAATCAGCATCATGCACATATTGATCTTTGATGGTCTCCAAACCAAATATTTTGAAGTCAAGTTGTGAAAGCATAGTATAGCGACGAGACAATGCATCAGCAATAACATTTTCTTTTCCCTTCTTGTGTTTAATGACATAAGGGAAAGTCTCAATGAATTCAACCCATTTAGCATGTCTACGATTCAGTTTAACTTGAATTTTAATATGTTTCAAAGATTCATGATCAGAATGTATAACAAATTCTTTGGGCCATAAATAATGTTGCCATGTTTCTAAAGTCCGAACAAGAGCATATAATTCTTTATCATAAGTAGAATAATTCAGACTAGGCCCACTCAATTTTTCAGAAAAGTATGCAACAGGTTTGCCATCTTGTAATAACACACCTCCTAATCCAATTCCACTAGCATCACATTCAAGCTCAAAAGTCTTATTAAAATCAGGAAGTTGGAGTAAAGGAGCATGTGTCAACTTATCTTTCAATACCGAGAAGGCTTCTTCCTATGCGGTACCCCAAAGAAAAGGCACATCTTTCTTTGTAAGCTCATTGAGAGGTGCAGCAATGGTGCTGAAATCTCTCACAAAACGCCTATAGAATCCAGCGAGGCCAAGAAAACTCCTCACTTGTGTGACCGTTTTGGGCTGCGGCCAACTCTCAATAGCTTCAATCTTGGCTTTATCAACTTCAATTCCCTGTGGAGTAACAACATAGCCAAGAAAAGATACTCGGTCGGTGCAAAAGGTGCACTTCCCAAGGTTACCAAACAAACGTGCATCACGTAGAGCAATAAAAACAGCACGTAAATGTTCCAAATGTTCTTTCAAAGATCTGCTATAAATCAATATGTCATCAAAGTAAACTACCACAAATCGTCCAATGAAAGCACGTAAAACTTCGTTCATTAATCTCATGAAAGTACTAGGTGCATTAGTTAACCCAAAAGGCATGACTAACCACTCATATAATCCAAACTTAGTTTTAAATGTTGTTTTCCATTCATCTCCCAATTTCATACGAATTTGATGGTAGCCACTACGCAAATCAACTTTGGAGAATATTGTAGAGCCACTCAATTCATCAAGCATATCATCTAGCCTAGGAATAGGATGACGATAACGAATAGTAATATTATTAATGCCTCTACAATCAACACACATACGTGATGTACCATCCTTTTTCGGCACTAGAATAATAGGAACAGCACAAGGACTAAGGGATTCGCGTATATAACCTTTGTCGAGAAGCTCTTGTACTTGACGTGATGAGGACATCAATACAATTGTTACACCCACAGCCCCTGCTGCTATACATACTGGACCAATTACTAGAGCTCGTGCACGCCAACTAAATTACCAGGTACTTTCGTTTCTTGGTAATGATTCTAATGTTCATGAGAATATGATGCTGCCTAAATTGGATACATTTGTTTTGCTTACAAATGAAGGGCCTAGCTTGGAGAAGGATGAACATTGGAGCAAGAACAAGCATGGAGATGATGGCATGCGCAAGGGAAACAAGAACGGAGTTACAAGTGATGATTTCAGGACTTTGAAGCCACCATAATGGGTGCATGAAGCCTTGGACGAAATATACAAGACGCCACTTCATAAATTTCGTCCCGAGGCTATTTTAGGTGCTGCGTCACCTTATTATTGGGCCAGGCCCATGTAATTTCGAAATACATAAGTATAGGCTATTTTTAGAGTCCGTATGTGTGGGAAAACAAGAGATAGGGTTGATTTCGGACCCCTCCACCAAGGGCCACGAAATTCTCCCCCTCTTCCTCCATATATACAGCCCTTAGGGCATCGTTTAGACTTTGGGTTTTGTTTAGATTAAAAGTTCGCCATAGCTGCAACTTCGCGTACTTCGTTTGTGTTCAACGACCAGACAAAGGCGTCACAGAACCCCACCTTGATCAATAAAGCTTTCATCTTATATTCGCAATATCCAGATTGCAATCTTAGTTTCTTGCTTGTTCTTCGTTTGCTCGCAGGAAACAGACCCTCGTGGTCAGGTTGATCGTGCTCCGGCGTGGTCAATAACCTCTCGGAGTTGGTTTAGCGATTGCTAAGGCGCGACGTCCTCGCACGTTCGTAGTCGGATCGTCAAAGTCGACTTCCACCAAAGCGAAATCCACCATCTCATCGAAAGACGGGACACCTTTGCCTCTATCAATTTTGAAGTCAAGTTGTGAAAGCATAGTATAGCGGCGAGACAATGCATCAGCAATAACATTTTCTTTTCCCTTCTTGTGTTTAATGACATAAGGGAAAGTCTCAATGAGTTCAACCCATTTAGCATGTCTACGATTCAGTTTAGCTTGACTTTTAATATGTTTCAAAGATTCATGATCAGAATGTATAACAAATTCTTTGGGCCATAAATAATGTTGCCATGTTTCTAAAGTCCGAACAAGAGCATATAATTCTTTATCATAAGTAGAATAATTCAGACTAGGCCCACTCAATTTTTCAGAAAAGTATGCAACAGGTTTGCCATCTTGTAATAACACACCTCCTAATCCAATTCCACTAGCATCACATTCAAGCTCAAAAGTCTTATTAAAATCAGGAAGTTGGAGTAAAGGAGCATGTGTCAACTTATCTTTCAATACCGTGAAGGCTTCTTCCTGTGCGGTACCCCAAAGAAAAGGAACATCTTTCTTTGTAAGCTCATTGAGAGGTGCAGCAATGGTGCTGAAATCTCTCACAAAACGCCTATAGAATCCAGCGAGGCCAAGAAAACTCCTCACTTGTGTGACCGTTTTGGGCTGCGGCCAACTCTCAATAGCTTCAATCTTGGCTTTATCAACTTCAATTCCCTGTGGAGTAACAACATAGCCAAGAAAAGATACTCGGTCGGTGCAAAAGGTGCACTTCCCAAGGTTACCAAACAAACGTGCATCACGTAGAGCAATAAAAACAACACGTAAATGTTCCAAATGTTCTTCCAAAGATCTGCTATAAATCAGTATATCATCAAAATAGACTACCACAAATCGTCCAATGAAAGCACGTAAAACTTCGTTCATTAGTCTCATGAAAGTACTAGGCGCATTAGTTAACCCAAAAGGCATGACTAACCACTCATATAATCCAAACTTAGTTTTAAATGCCGTTTTCCATTCATCCCCCAATTTCATACGAATTAGATGGTATCCACTATGCAAATCAACTTTGGAGAATATTGTAGAGCCACTCAATTCATCAAGCATATCATCTAGCCTAGGAATAGGATGACGATAACGAATAGTAATATTATTAATGCCTCTACAATCAACACACATACGCGATGTACCATCCTTTTTCGGCACTAGAATAATAGGAACAGCACAAGGACTAAGGGATTTGCGTATATAACCTTTGTCGAGAAGCTCTTGTACTTGACGCATAATCTCCTTCGTCTCCTCTGGATTGGTACGGTATGGCGCACGGTTTGGCAGTGAAGCACCGGGAATTAAGTCGATCTGATGCTCAATCCCTCGAATAGGTGGTAATCCCGGTGTCACGTCTTGTGGAAAGACGTCAGCGAACTCCTACAAAATGTTAGTGATAGCAGGAGGCAAAGAGGAAGGCACGTCCTCGAATGAAAATAATGCCTCTTTGCACACAAAAGCATAGCAAACAGATTTGCTAAAAACTAGCTCATCAATATCAGATTTGGTGGCAAATAAACATGCACTTTTCAATTTAATTTCAGAAGCAACACTATATGGTTTATTATTAGGCTTCATTTGTTGCTCAAATTCTTTTGCCACAATCTGATTTTCACTCTTATTCTTCTCTTGTTTTGCTTTATTAGCTCTATTAATATCATCTTTCAAAATAGAATCAGGAGTCATAGGAAGCAAAGTAATATTTTTATCCTTATGAACAAGAGTATACTGATTGTTTCTACCATGGTGTACAGAATTTTTATCAAATTGCCATGGTCTACCAAGTAATAAGGAACATGCTTGCATAGGTACCACATCACAATCAACATAATCAGCATATGTAGATATACTAAAATGCACACGAACAGTACGTGTTACCTTAACCTTGCCGATGTTTTTGAACCATTGGATGTAGTAAGGATGTGGATGTGGTCTTGTGGTGAGAGAAAGCTTCTCCACCATCTCCATGCTAGCCAAGTTGTTGCAGCTCCCTCCATCTATGATGACGCGCACAGAACGTTCTTTCACAACTCCCTTGGTATGGAACAAAGTGTGCCTCTGATTTTGCTCAGCTTGTGTGACCTGCACACTCAAAACACGTTGAGCAACTAAACATTCATACCTGTCAGCGTATTCAGGAGCCATGTATTGCGTCTCATGATCAGAATCATCTCCACCATGTTCTTCACGTGTAATAAGAGCCAAAGTCTCCTCATCATAGTCACTAGCAGACTCATATCCACCATCCGCGGTAGCAATCATCACACGCGGAGATTTGCATTCTCTCGCATAATGACCTCCTCCCTTACAACGACGACAAATAATATCACTTGTGTGCCCTGTTGATGCCATGGAAGAAGAAGAACTCTGTGCAGGCCCAGTAGGTGCGCTCTTGGCAGATAATGGTGGCTGTGCCTGTTTTCTTGTATCACGACTGGAGGAGGCACGTGATTGAGGTGCTGGTGCAGTTGAAGTAGAAGATGCACGCGGTGTCCATGATGAAGGTCGGCCTGCAGAAAAGTTAGTTCGCGCCAATGCTTGTCGATCCTGCACTTCACGTTCAGCTTTACAAGCAAGATGGAATAAACGAGTGATATTAGTATACTCCTTATAGTCTAGAATGGTCTGAATCTCTCTATTTAATCCACCCAGAAAACATGCAAGCATAGCTTCATTCTCCTCAACAATACCACATCTAATCATGCCAGTTTGTAATTCCTAATAATATTCTCCTACAGAATTTTTTCCTTGTCTTAAGCGCTGTAATTTTTGAAGCAATTCACGTTGATAATATGGTGGAACCCAACGAGTACGCATAGCAGTTTTCAAAGCAGCCCAAGAAGTTGGAATAGGATATAATCTACAATGTTCAGACCACCATACACATGCAAAACTAGTGAAAGCACAAACAGCAGCAGCAACTCGTCTCTCCTCAGGATATTGTAATCATGTAAATCGTTGTTCAGTTTCTAACTCCCAAGTAAGATATATATCAGGAACATATCTACCCTCAAATGGTGGAATATTCAATTTCAGTTTAGGAATATGGACATCATCTCGTACCTGAGGTGGTGGTGCAGGCCTACCATTACGAATATATACCTGAGGTCGACCTGCTGGTGGTGGTGCAGGTGGCTGCACGTAGTGCTGATTTTGATCAACCTCATCCTCATAATCTCCCACATAATCATCCTCCTCCGCATCATCAGCAGGAGCCACAGAAGTATCAACAGCAGCACCAACAGTTTGGCCAAACGCAAGAGGAACACGGCTCGCTCGGCGAAGGTTTGTTTCATGATGTGGAGGTAGTCGTTGTTGTTGTTGTTGGAGAGGTGCGTTAGGTGCAGCGGGTGGTGGTGGTGGAAGACGCGCGAGCAATTCATTAAACTTGTTATCGAGCTTTGTTTCGAACGTCTTCTCCATGCCATCTATCTTCTCCATGGCCTCTTCAAATCTGTTTAGCACATCTTGCACCTGTCCACTCATCATTTGCTGAAATTTATCATGCAAATCCTTATTCGTCATGTTCTCCCAGTCAGTCTCGTCAGCTTGTGATCCTGGCATGGTTAGCAGCAATAGAAACACACAAGAATATGATCCTACGGACTACTAACAAGAGGTGGTGGTGGGTGTCACAAATCCGTCAAGCAAAACTCAAATTCTTACCAGTTCTTACCCAGCAGCAGGCGGTGATCGGCAACCGTTGTAGTCAAAACTCTCAAAGCTTGGATAGAGCGATTACCAGGGAGAGTCAAACGCACGACGTAGATGTATGTGGAGCTAGGAAGGCTTATAATATGGTAGCAAAAAGGGTCAGCAATAATCAATTCAGAGATGCAAAGTTGAATAAACGCTCAACGACGGTACTGTGCTGGTCCTAGGCTAGACCGTGCTAGAGACGCGAGCCTAGA